>NC_091978.1:232299032-232397018 GCF_044704955.1 Pristiophorus japonicus
TAGGTGCAGGAGCAGGCCATTCAGCCCTTCGACCCTGCACCACCATTCAATATGATCATGGCTGATCATGCAACTTCAGTACCCCACTCCCGCTTTCTCTCCATATCTCCTGATTCCCTTAGCCATAAGGGCCACATCTAACTCCCTCTTGAATATATCCAACAAACTGGACTCCACAATTTTCTGTGGTAAAGAATTCCACAGGTTCACTCTCTGGGTGAAAAAGTTTCTTCTCATCTCGGTCCTATATGGCTTACCCCTTATCCTTAGACTGTGACCCTTGGTTCTGGACTTCCCCAACATCGGGAACATTCTTCCTGCATCTAACCTGTCCAGTCCCGTCATAATTTTATATGTTTCTATGAGATCCCCTCTCATTCTTCTTGATTCCAGTGAGTATAAGCCCAGCCGATCCAGTCTTTCTTCATATATCAGTCGTGCTATCCCAGGAATTAGTCTGGTGAACCTTCGCTGCACTCCTCAATAGCAAGAACGTCCTTCCTCAGATTAGGAGACTCAAACTGCACACAATACTCAAGGTGTGGTCTCACCATGGACCTGTACAACTGCAATAAGACGTCCCTGCTCCTATACTCAAATCCTCTAGCTATGAAGGCCAGCATGCCATTTGCCGCCTTCACCGCCTGCTGTACCTGCTTGCAAACTTTCTATGTCTGATGTAGCATGACACCCAGGTCTCGTTGCACCTCCCCTTTTCCTAATCTGTCACCATTCAGATAATATTCTGCCTTTGTGTTTTTGCTCCCAAAGTGGATAACCTCACATTTATCCACATTATACTGCATCTGCCATGCATTTGCCCACTCACTTAGCCTCTTAGCATCCTCCTCACAACTCACACTGCCACCCAGTTTAGTGTCATCTGCAAACTTGGAGATATTACACTCAATTCCTTCATCTAAATCATTAACCTATATTGTAAATAGCTGGGGTCCCAGCACTGAACCCTGGCGGCACCCCACTAGTCACTGCCTGCCATTCTGAAAATGACCCGTTTATTCCCACTCTTTGCTTCCTGTCTGCCAACCAGTTCTCCATCCACGTCAATACATTACCCCCAATACCATGTGCCTTAATTTTGCACACTAATCTCTTGTGTGGGACCTTGACAAAAGCCTTTTGAAAGTCCAAATACACCACATCCACTGGTTCTCCCTTATCCAATCTACTAGTTACATCCTCAGAAAACTCTAGAAGATTTGTTAAGCATGACTTCCCTTTCATAAATCCATGCTGACTTGGACCGATCCTGTCACTGCTTTCCAAATGCGCTGCTATTACATCTTTAATAATTGATTGCAGCATTTTCCCCACCACCGATGTCTGGCTAACCGGTCTATAATTCCCTGTTTTCTCTCCCCCTCTCTCCTTTTTTAAAAAGTGGGATTACATTAGCTGCCCTCCAATCCATAGGAACTGATCCAGAGTCCATGGAATTTTGGAAAATGACCCAGCACAATCGGGCAGCGTTTTAGAATTTAGAACGTTTTTTAAAAAATTTGCTTTAAAAAATATTCCTTGATATATTTAAGAGTGGTAACTTGGTGCAGTTTGATAAAGTTGAAAATAGGTTTATCACAAAAACATAAGCATTTTTAATCAGCATGTCTTGTTCACCACCTGTGAGTAACCCAATTTTAAAGAACTGAAAATCACTTTTTTTTAAAAAAAACTATACAGAACCATTTGCTAGTTACATTGGTGTAAGGAGTCAGTTTCTTAGTAAATTAAAACAAATTTGTATTCAAAAGATTTTAAAAGGTGCCTATCGCCGCCTCAGGCCAGCAAATGGGCACAATTAGCAGAAACTCGCCATGGTGATTAATTCCATCGAGGGTGTGGCCAATTTTGTTGGCAGGGCCAGTTTATAATGTGATTATTTTTTTTAAACTCGAGCAAAAGATCGTGGAAACTCGATTTATTTTGGACGTAATTTGCGCTTGAAATTCAACGATCTTTTGCGCTGGTTTAGCCGATTTTGGGTAAATTGCACTGAAAAAAAACAGTGAAACACAGCAGAAAGTCCAGGCCACGATCAAAATTGCAATCACAACTTTTTAACCACTGCATATGCACACTATTTTTGTGTTGATGCTGTTGCTCTGAAATGAATCCTGCAAAGTAAATATTTAAATTTTTTTTTAGTTGCCATGAGAAAACCAGGGGGTTTTAACTTATGGGCTTCATCAGCATGTGATTGTGATGCCCTGTAGCTGTTGACATCATTTGACCAAAATGATGACTGGTGAGGATGTATGGTGAAGACCAGGGAAGTGGTTGTGAGCTAAAATGAAATTTCAGGACAAAATGTTTTTGATCAAATGGGATTCGACAATGCTGGAAAGAAAGACACTTGCAATTTTATATAGCGCTTTTTCAAGCATCTCGTGCATATGTCAAAATTATTTTGAAGTGTAGTGGCTGTTTTTATGTAGCCAATTTTATTCCAAAAGCGAATTTATACTTGTACTATTAGAATACATCCAAAAGTATTTTAATTGTTTATTCCAACCATTTAGTTCTTTATATATAGGAAGTTTTAACCAGAACTATGTGCCATACATGAGCTAAGTACAAGCAATCATAGAAACGGCATAGAAGGAGGCCATTCGGCCCATTGTGTCTGCACCAGTCAAAAGAGCTATCAAGCCAAATCCCACTCTCTAGCTCTTGGTTCATAGCCTTGCTAGTTACAGCACTTCAGGTGTATATCCAAATACTTTTTAAATGTGATGCGAGTTTCTGCCTCTACCGCCCTTTCAGGCAGTGCATTCCAGATCTGCACCACCTCTGGGTGAAAAAAATCCTCCTTCATTTCCCTCTAATCCTTACACCAATTACTTTAAATCTATGCTCCCTGGTTATTGACCCCTTTGCGAAGGGAAATAGTTACTACCTGCCCACTCTATCTCGGCCCCTCATAATTTGTCTACACTGCAATCAAGTCTCTCCTCAGCCTCCTATGTTCCAAAGAAAACAACCCCAGCCTATCCAATCTTTCCTCATAGCTTAAAATTCTCTAGTCCTCGCAACATCCTTGTAAATCTCCTCTGTACCCTCTCTAGTGCAATCATGTCTTTCCTGCAATGTGGTGACCAGAACTGTATGCAGTACTCTAGCTGTGGATTAACTAGTGTTTTATACAGTTCTAGCTTAAACTCTCTGCTCTTATATTCTATGCTTCGGCTAATAATGAAGACGGACGTTAAGTATTCATTAAGAACTATACCCACATCTTCCACCTCCACAGATAGGTTACCTTTTTGGTCTCTAATCGGCCCTATTTTTTTCTTTGTTATTCTCTTCTTCTGTATGTAAAACATCTTTGGATTTTCCTCAATTTTACTTGCCAGTATTTTTTCATTTTTTCTCTTTTGTTTTCTTAATTTTCTTTTTAATTTCCTGCACTTTCTATACTCCTCTTGGCTTTCTGTAGTATTGAGCACTCGCTAGTTCTGGCGAAGGGTCATCAACCCAAAATGTTTCCACAGATGCTGCCTAACCCGCTGAGATTTCCAGCGTTTTCTGTTTTTATTTCAGATTCCAGCATCCACAGTATTTTGTTTTTGCATGGCTGACCTGATCTTGAGCTCAGCTCCACATCCCTGCCCGCTTCCCATAACCCTTCACTCACTTATTGTTCAAAAATCTGTCTATCTCCACCTTAAATATATTTAATGACCCAGCCTCCACAGCTCTCTGGGGCAGAGAGTTCCACAGATTTACAACCCTCTGAGAGAAAAAATTCATCCTCATCTCAGTTCTAAATGGTCGACCCCTTATTCTTAAACTATGCCCCCTAGTTCTAGATTCCCTCACAAGTGGAAACATCTTCTCTGCATCTACCCTGTCGAACCCCCTCAGTATCTTGTATGTTTCAATAAAATCACCCCTCATTCTTCTAAACTCCAATGAGTATAGACCCAACCTGCTGAACCTTTCTTCAAATGTCAACCCCTTCATCTCAGGAAGCAACCTAGTGAAACTTCTCTGAACTGCCTCCAATGCAAGTATATCCCTCCTTAAATAAGGAGACCAAAACTGTACACAGTACTCTAGGTGTGGTCTCACCCATACCCTGTATAGTTGTAGCAGGACTTCCCTACTTTTATACTCCATCCCCCTTGCAATAAAGACCAACAGTCCATTTGCCTTCCTGATTACTTGCCGTAACTGCATACTAACTTTTTGTGTTTCATGCACAAGGACCCCCCAGGTCCCCCTCTACTGCAGCATTTTGTAATCTCTCTCCATATAAAAAATAATTTGCTTTTTTTTTCCAAAGTGGATAACCTCACACTTGCCCACATTATACTCCATCTGCCAAATGTTTGCCCACTCACTTAGCCTGTCTATATCCCTTTGCAGATTATTTTTGTCCTCCTCACGACTTGCTTTCCCACCCATCTTTGTATCATCAGCAAACTTGGCTACATTACACTCGGTCCCTTCATCCAAGTCATTAATATAAATTGTAAATAGTTGAGGCTCCACCACCGATCCCTGTGGCACCCTACTAGTTACTGTTTGCCAACCAGAAAATGACCCATTTATCCCGACTCTCTGTTTGCTGTTAGTTAGCCAATCCTCCATCCATGCTAATACATTATCTCCAAACCCGTGAGCTCTTATCTTGTGCAGTAACCTTGTATGTGGCACTTTATCGAATGTCTTCTGGAAATCCAAATACATCACATCCACTGGTTCCCCCTTATCCACCCTGCTTGTTACATCCTCAAAGAACGCCAGCAAATTTGTCAAACATGATTTCCCTTTCATAAAACCATGCTGACTCTGCTTGACTGCATCATGATTTTCCAAATGTCCTGCTACTGCTTCCTTAATAATGCACTCCAGCATTTTTACCAACGACAGATGTTAGGCTGACTGGTCTATAGTTTCCTGCTTTCTGTCTCGCTCCTTTTTTAAAATAGGGGCGTTACATTTACCGTTTTCCAATCCACTGGGACCTCTCCAGACTCCAGAAAATTTTGGTCAGCCAGTCTTCTTTTAAGACCCTAGGGTGCATGCCATCCGGTTATGGAGACTTGTCCACCTTTTAGTTTCATTATTTTACCGAGTACTTTTTCTTTAATGATAGTGATTATTTTAAGTCCCCCCCCCTCCCTTTCGCCCCTTGATTATCTATTAAAGGGATGTTTTTAGTGTCTTCAACCGTGAAGATCAATACAAAATATTTGTTCAAAGCCTCTGCCATTTTTTTGTTCCCCATTATTAATTCCCCAGACTCATCCTCTAAGCGACCAATGTTTACTTTAACCACCCTCTTCCTTTTTATATACCTGTAGAAGCTCTTGCTATCTGTTTTTATATTTCTTGCCAGTTTACTCTCATAATCCATCTTCTCTCATTATTTGTTTAGTCGTCCTTTGCTGGTTTAAAAAAATTTCCCGATCTTCTGGCCTCCCACTAATCTTGGCAACATTGTATGCCATTTTTAAAAATTTGATACCATCCTTTACTTACTTAGTTAGCCATGGATGGTTCTCTCTTAAAATCTTTCCTTCTGACTGGAATATATTTTTGTTAAGAATTATGAAATATCTCCTTAAATGTCTGCCACTGCTCATCAACCATTTTACACTTTAATCCATTTTTCCAGTCCACTTTAGCCTACTCTGTCTTCATACCTTTGTAATCACCCTTATTTAAGTTCAGTACACTGGTTTGAGACCCAACTTTCTCACCCTCCAACTGAGTTTGAAATTCAACCATGCTATGATCACTCTTTCCTAGAGGATCCTTTCCTATGAAATCATTAATTAATCCTGTCTCATTACACAGTCTCTCCCTTATTTGTGGGAACATATTTACTCTGAACCCTCACTTCCTTGACTGCCTCCCACTGCTCTGACACTGATTTACCTTCAAATAGCTGTTTCCTGTCCACTTTGGCTAAATCACATCTCAGCTTAGTAAATTTGGTATTTTCCCAATCGAGAAGGTCTGTCTTTGTCCTTAACCATAACTATGCTAAATCTAACTGAATTATGACCACCAAAATATTAGGGTAGTTGAAATCCCCTACTATTGTAGTGGTCTTGACTCTGGTTGCACTCCTTCAAGGAATCATCGCCCTCACCAGTATTCCCGGTTAGAGAGCGAGATGCACTCAAGAGGACTCCTGCACTACCTGCCTGGTCCTCCTTGTCACCCATTCCCACGAGACTCCCAAAGCAAGTGCTCTACTCGAAACTCCTTCACGGCAAACGAGCTAAAGGTAGGCACAGGAAACATTACAAGGGCACCCTCAAAGCCTCCCTGATAAAATGCAACATCCCCATTGACACCTGGGAGACTCTGGCCAAAGACCGCCCTAAGTGCATCCGGGAGGGTGCCGAGCACCTTGAGTCTCATCGCCGAGAGCATGCAGAAATCAAGCGCAGGCAGTGGAAAGAGCGTGCGGCAAACAAGTCCCACCCATCCTTTCCCTCAACGACTATCTGTCCCACCTGTGACAGAGACTGCGGTTCTCGTATTGGACTGTTCAGCCACCTAAGGACTCATGTTTAGAGTGGAAGCAAGTCTTCCTTGATTCCGAGGGACTGCCTATGATAATGATGATCTATCTGCAAACTCTTAAGCTGTGGGGTGACCACGTCCTGAAACATGCTATCCACGTGGTTTTCAGCCTCACGGAAGCACTGCAGTGACGCCAGCCACTGCTCAGCCTCTGAAACGCGGAGCTCGAGCTCCTCCAGCTGATGACACTTCCTGCTCATGTGGTTGTCCTGGACACGAGAAACATCCTGGACTTCCCTCAAGGCACAGAATGTGCATTCGACAAGACTGAGGTGCCCTGCCATGCCTGTATTTATTAGAGTACTAACTAAACTTCTTGGCTAACCTACTGACCTAACGTAGAGAGAAAAAGACAAAGGTAATACTCACCAATCAATCACCTACTGCTGTCCTGTAACATCACTCCTTCATTTTTTTTTCTTTGTTTTTTTGATTTCGCTGAATAGGTGCTGTTGCCATCTCCCACAGGTACGCGCTCTGTTCTGGACCTCCTCCGCCGCTCTCTGTATGCTGCTGCCGGCTCCACCTCAGGTCCGCTTTGCCCTGGGCCTTCTCCACCACTCTCTATGCTTCTGCCACTTCCGCTGCTCATGCTCCCGCTCAGGTCCACGCTCTGTGCAGGGCCTCTCCGCCATTCACTTTATGCTGCTATGCCACCATTGCTTCCGGCTCCCACTCAGGTCCCGCTCTGTTCTGGGCCTTCTCCGCTGCTGGCGCCTCCCTCTCCCGCTCAGGTCCGCTCTCTGTCCTGGGCCATCTCCACCACTCTCTTTGTGCTGCTGCCAGTTCCCGCTCAGGTCCGAGCTCAGTCAGTAGCCTCATGGATTAATGTTCTGATTACAAACTGGAACATGCGTATGATTTTTATTTGTAATTTTCTATTTAAGCATATGATAGTGTTCAAAGCCAATCAATAAATGTGCATGCTATTTTAAAATCACTGGTATCCATATCCAAGGAGCAAATGGTGCTGTTGTACAGGTTTTACCAGTCATCCATCCATCTACCTTGCCACTGTCTGAGGCTGTACCAGATCATTTGCAATTTTGCTGTCCTATTTGACCCTGAGCTAAGCTTCTGACCCCATATCCTCTCCCAATACCAAGGTCACCTACTTCTACCTCTAACATCGATGCCTTTGTTACCTCTAGACTCGACTATTTCAATGCTGTCCTGACCAGCCTCCTACCTTGCACCTTCCGTAATCCAAAGCTCATCCAAAACTCTCCTGCCCATATCCTACCTCGCATCAAGTCCCTATCACCCATCACCACTGGGCTCTCTGATCTACATTGGTTCCAAGTCTGCGTACGCCTTGCTTTTAAAATTCTCATTCTTGTTTTCAAATCCCTCCATGACCTCACCGCTCCCTATCTCTGTACCCTCCTCCAGCCCTACAACCCTCCTTGATCTCTGCGCTCCTCCAATTCTGGCCTGTTGCACATAGCCAATTTTTAATCGCTCCACCAATGGTGGCTGTGCCTTCAACTGCCTTGACCCTAAACTCTGGAATACACTGCCTTAACCTCTCTATCTCCCTCTTGTCCTTCAACACATTCCTTAAAACTTATCTCTTTGATCAAGCTTTAGTCCTGTCCGAATATTTTGTTTGATAACATTCCTGTGAAGCGCCTTGAGATGTTTTATTACGTTAATGACTCTATATAAATGCAAGTTGCTGTTGTCATTCACATGTTTAACAATAAACTAGTCAGGCAAGAAGGTGGTGAAAATTATGTGTGGGTCTTAATGAAGAGGTTTAAATATCTGATTAGCATTTTTTGCAATCCTATTTTCTGAGCTTATCAGAACTTGCTCAATAGCTTAGATGATAGAGATTTATGTATTATCGATTCATCCACAGTAAACTTGCAAACAGTAAAATGTTGTCTTTCGTTTCCACTTTTGACATAACATTTATATTGTGAATAAATATATATTTTGTTTAACTCTTGCAGTAACCTTGAGGGGTTTGGCCTGGAAGCAGAAGCCAGAATGACAACATGGCACATCATGATACCTTCTGATCTTGAACCAGATGGAACTCATAGTCAAGATATTAGTGAAGGTAAACTGAATTAAAACATAATTCTATTATTCAATTAAATCTTCACAGTCTGTAACTTTCACACAAGTGATCGCTTAATTAAACTCTAACTTTTTGACTGGCCCCACTGTTCTTGTGACCAAGGCCCATATAGTACTCAGCCAGGTAAATTTTAAATATTTGACATAATGAAGCAAAAGAGACATTCTACATGTATATGTGTAGATCTTCATTTTAGAGGAAAAAAATATTTGCACAGAATAATAAGCACCAATAAAAATGTAATGAAAGAAATAATTCCTGATACTGACATTATGATATAATGACTAATGTACTTCACACTGAGACATGAGTTGAGTTGCAACTTTTACTCCATTCATAGGTTAGTCTCTGTTTGTAGAATCTCTCATATTTCAAAGCAGAAGGAGGCCATATAGACCATTAGAGTTCCCAACCCTCCCGGGATGATCGGGAGTTTCCCAGAATCGGGGTGCCTCTCCCGGTACATCAGCTATTTAAATTTCACTCCACAGTGCGCTCGCTCCATAAGAGGGAGAGATGGAGAATGGCGGCTTGGGAGTGAGAAATCGGGAATTAGGGGATAGGAGGTCTTGGGAAAGAAGGGGGCTAGTGGTCAGGGGATTGGGGCTCAAACGAAGGGGGTGGGGGGGAGATAGGTTGGGGTGGGCGTGGAGACCAGCCTTTCCCACAGAGCAGGAAGCAGCAGCAGCAAGGTGGTGAGTGGGAGCAGAACTGACAGAGGAGCAACTAGTAAAAGGACCAGTGAAACCCGGAGACCTTACTGTGGGTAAATAGTGAAAGATTAATTCCATTGGTGGGCGAATGGGAAACAAGCATTCTCTCTGGAAGAAACAAGGGGGAATGGAGGAAGAAAGTTCTTGAACTGAGGGTTAGTAGACTATGGGATACTTCACCACATGAGGTGATTGAGATACAAACTAAAACTTCATTTCAAAGGGAATGCAATACATATTTGAATTATCTTTTTTGGGGGGGAGGGGGAAGAGAGAGAGGAGGAGAGAACAGCAGCACCGGCAGGGGAACCGGGGGGGACAAATGGCCTCCTCCTGCACTGTAATGTCTATAATTCTATGAAAATTTTCCTTTATTGAGTCCCAACATGGAATGGTTTAGAAATGTTGGCACTGAGCTGAGTTTAGGATCATGAGCCCTGTGAGATATGCCCTAAACAGAGCCTGCTGTCAATTCTGCGATCACTTAGTTTGGTTCAGGTCAGACTGTGGTGCCTGGTTTTGACATGTGAAGTCCAAGTACAGATCAGCTCTAACTGAGCTCCCGGTTCAGAGTTGTCACCCTCACATGGAACCGGAGTCCAAACCACAGTTCAAGGAGTAGCATCGAATGGTGGCACTTTGTGCAGTGCAGGGTGATTCGGGCAACGGTTTCACAGTGAATATCAGCGGGTTATAGGATTATTACTAGTCGCAGGTGTAAGCTATCTTCCAGGACTTTGACCCAGTGGCAATGAAGGAATGGCAATATATTTCCAAGTCAGGATGGTGTGTGACTTGGAGGTGATGGTGTTCTCATGCACCTGCTGCCCTTGTCCTTCTAGCTGGTAGAGGTCGCAGGTTTGGGAGGACCTGTTGAAGAAGCCTTGGCGAGTTACTGCAGTGCATTTTGTAAATGGTACACACTGCGGCCATGGTGTGCCGGCAGTGGAGGGAGTGACTGTTTCAGATGGTGCATGGGGTGCCAATCAAGCAGGCTGCTTTCTCCTGGATGGTGTCAAGCTGAGTATTCGAGGTGCACTCATACATGCATGGAGGGATGTTCATGAAGCAGCTGAAGATGGTTGGGCCAAGGGCACTGCCCTCGGGAACTCCTGTACTGATATCCTGAGACTGAGACGATTAGCCTCCAACAACTGCAGCCATCTTCCTTTGTGCTAGGTATAACTCCAGCCAGTGGAGAGATCCCCCCCCCCCCCACCACCCCCCGATACCCATTTACTTCAATTTTACTAGGGCTCCTTGATACCACACTTGGTCAAATATAATCTTGATGTCAAAGGCCTCACCTCTGGAATTCAACTCTTTTGTCCATGTTATTATATTACTATTGGTTATGAGGGGAATCTGAGTTTTACCACTTTACTATTAGTTATTAGTGCAATTTCAGTGAGTTACTATTTGTTGCTGGTGAAATCAAAGTTCCTTCCACCTCTGGTTCCCCCTCAGCTCCCTGGACCCATCTTTCCCTTCCCCACCCAGACTGATGCAGCTCACCACTATTGTACAAATCGGGTCCGACCATTAAAATTGTTCAAGCGCCTCACCGATGACATTAGGTGGGCCGCACAGCCACCCAATATCCGCCGATCCTGAAAATTAACCCTATAATATTTGTCTGCTTACTTGATCTGGCATTTTACAGCTATTGCTTGGTTACTTTCTCTGGGAAAGTGATCTGAGTAGCTTCTGAAATAAATTAAAAGTTGATTATTGTTGGTAACTTCTCTGGGTTGGCAGCTGCTTGAATTCTCATTCTCTCAACAAGCTCTCCAGTTTAAAACAAGATCAGAAAAAAGAAGTAATGGTTTCTTTATCTCTTCACTTTATTAATGATTGTTCAGTTATGATTCGATGTATTTATCCAAAGTGTAATGCCTGGACTCTGACAGACACTATCTAAAAATTTTATATATATATAAAACTTTTAGATAGTATATATCACAGAGGCCATCAAGCATGCATCACAGATCTTACAGACAGGAACTGACCTATGTTTGCCATTTTTGTAAGCAATATCCAGCTATAGATATATAATGTACATTTGCCACTTTTGTATATATGTCAGTTCCTGCTTGTATGATTTGTGATCCTTGATTGCTAGTCATGTGATTGTTTTGTGGCAGTCCCAATTTTATCCAAGTATTCACCCTGATTATCAGCTGTGGTGTCAATTTTCAAGTAACATTACATCAGGATCATGGGCCCCAAGTTTCCACATGATTTGCTCCTGATTTTTAGGAGCAACTGGTGGAGAACGGAGTATCTGAGAAATCGCAATTCTCCACATTTAAGTTTTCTGCAGTTCTAGTCAGGTGGATCAGTTTCACTTTTGAACAGAATTCTTTTTTTCAAAAGGGGGCGTGTCCGGCCACTGACGCCTGATTTGAAAGTTTCCACAGTGAAAACGTACTCCAAACTAACTTAGAATGGAGCAAGTGAAGATTTTTGTAGGCTTGAAAAAACCTTGTCTACACATTAAAAAATTAGGCGTCGGGAACGAGGTGGGAGGGGGGGGGGGTAAGGGAAGTCATTAAATTCTACAATAAATCCTTAGTTATACTTATACAAATATTATACAAATAAATCTAACCTGAATAAAAATTTATAAGCAAAGAAAAGATTAAATAAACCATGTTCCTACCTGTGTGAAAGTGCTTCAGGCAGGCCTTTCAGGCAGCCGTTTGCCGTCGGGCCTGACCGACGGCGGGGGGGGGGGGGGGGGAGGGAGGGAGAAAGCTGCAAGAAGCCTCAGTGCTGATCATGGAAGGGCAATGTGGTTTTATTAAAAAATGTAAAAAATTGAACAGCTACAGAGAATTTGAATAGTCTCAAACAAGTGCATGTGTCCCGTTTATCGCAGTCTATCTTTAATTACAGAATGCACTCCCTCACCCTCACACACAGAAATATCAAGAAAATTAAAATACAAGCCTTTGCAAGGGTTCAATAAACAAATTTTCACTTTTTCTGCAGCACTTTTTAAAATGGTCGAGTGCCAATGTTTCCTTCAGACTGCGCGTGCGCGAACGCTCCAACGCGCACGTGCAGGGTTGCCGGCACGAAAAAAAATCATTTAAATTGTACCCGCCCCCTCCTACTTATAAAATCGGCGCGAGTGGTAGGCTCCGCCCCCTGTGCGCCACGCCAAGCAGCCATCGAGCTGCAAAGCACTCGAGAATAGCGCGGTTTTTTTCAGGCGCTGTTTTCGGTGCGAAAAACGGGCGCCCAGCTCGGAGGGGCGCCTGTTTTGCCGCGTGTGGAAACTTGGGGCCTTAATGTGGTGCCCTACCAATTACTCACTGAATTCCTCCAGTAAATAGCTGAGCTATGCACACCAAGCAGAGAGAAGAAAATTAGTTCGGACTCCTACATGTGCGTGCTACCTCGCAATCAATACTAGACATCTACATGTTGGAAAAGGTCAGCTTGGCTGTGATGTCCTCACGGTCAAATAACCTGCCAACACTGTTGAGCCTTGTATGTGATTTGGGAAAGATACAATAGACTAACCACCACCTATAAAACCTTACAACAAGAAGGAGTCAATGCATTCAAGAAGTAGGAGCGAAAATTCAAAATATGGGTAACAGTTATTGCAGAACATGTCACAAGAAGCATCTACCCCAACTCACTGATAGTTGCTTAGCAGTGAAGTGCTGAAGCCATTCTTATCTTCCCACCAAATTGTTTCCTTGCCTGTTCTCCAAAGTCTCCTATTTGTTTTCGGACATTAAATGTGAACGAGTTAATGAGGACATCAATTTAAATTACAACAACTTGCATTTGTGCAGCGCCTTTAACAAAGGTAGCAATCTCAGGATTGCTACCAGTGCCAATTGCTAGTCACAGTAGAAATAGCAGGATAGTTAAGATGAATACGTGGCTTGAGGAATGGTGCAAGAGAGAGGGATTCAAATTCCTGGAACATTGGAACCAGTTCTGGGGGAGGTGGGACCAGTACAAAATGGACAGTCTGCACCTGGGTAGGACTAGAACCAATGTCCTAGGGGGAGCGTTTGCGAGTGCTGTTGGGGAGGGGTTAAACTAATATGGCAGGGGGATGGGAATTGATGCAGGGAAACAGATGGAAGTAAAATGGGGGCAGAAGCAAAAGATAGAAAGGAGAAAAGTAAAAGTGGAGGGCAGAGAAATCCAAGGCAAAAATCAAAAAGGGCCACATTATAGCATAATTCTAAAGGGACAAAGAGTTTTAAAAAGCCAAGCCTGAAGGCTCTGTGTCTCAATGCAAGGAGTATTCGTAATAAGGTGGACGAATTAACTGCACAGGCAACTATTAACGAATATGATATAATTGGGATTACGGAGACATGGCTCAAGGGTGACCAAGGCTGGGAACTTAACATCCAGGGGTATTCAACATTCAGGAAGGATCGACAGAAAGGAAAAGGAGGTGGGGTAGTGTTGCGGTTAAAGAGGAAATTAACGCAATAGTAAGGAAGGACATTAGCTTGGATGATGTGGAATCTGTATGGGTAGAGCTGTGGAATACCAAAGGGCAGAAAACGCTAGTGGGAGTTGTATACAGACCACCAAACAGTAGTAGTGAGGTTGGGGATGGCATCAAACAAGAAATTAGGGATGCGTGCAATAAAGTACAGCAGTTACCATGGGCGACTTTAATCTACATATAGATTGGGCTAAGCAAACTCGTAACAATACGGTGGAGGAGGATTTCCAGGAGTGTATTAGGGATGGTTTTCTCGACCAATATGTCGAGGAACCAACTAGAGAGCTGGCCATCCTAGACTGGGTGTTGTGTAATGAGAGAGCACGAATTAGCAATCTTGTTGTGTGAGGCCCTTGGGGAAGAGTGACCATAATATGGTAGAATTCTGTATTAAGATGGAGAGTGACACAGTTAATTCAGAGACTTAAGGAAAGGTAACTTTGATGGTATGAGACGTGAATTGGCTAGGATAGACTGGTGAATGATACTTAAAGGGTTGACGGTGGATAGGCAATGGCAGACATTTATAGATCACATGGATGATTTTCAACAATTGTACATCCCTGTCTGGAATAAAAATAAAATGGGGAAGGTGGCTCAACCATGGCTAACAAGGGAAATTAGGGATAGTGTTAAATCCAAGGAAGAGGCATATAAATTGGCCAGAAAAAGCAGCAAACCTGAGGACTGGGAGCAATTTAGAATTCAGCAGAGGAGGGTTTAATTAGGAGGGGGAAAATCGAGTACGAGAGGAAGCTTTCAGGGAACATAAAAACTGACTGCAAAAGCTTCTATCGATATGTGAAGAGAAAAAGGTTAGTGAAGACAAACGTAGGTCCCTTGCAGTCAGAATCAGGTGAATTTATAATGGGGAACAAAGAAATGGCAGACCAATTAAACACATACTTTGGTTCTGTCTTCACTAAGGAAGACACAAATAACCTTCCAGAAATACTAGGGGTCCGAGGGTCTAGCGAGAAGGAGGAACTTAAGGGAATCCTCATTAGTAATGAAATTGTATTAGGGAAATTGATGGGATTGAAGGCCGATAAATCCCCAGGGCCTGATAGGCTGCATCCCAGAGTATTTAAGAAAGTGGCCCTAGAAATAGTGGATGCATTGGTGATCATTTTCCAACATTCTATTGACTCTGGATCAGTTACTATGGACTGGAGGGTAGCTAATGTAACACCACTTTTTTTTAAAAAAAAAAAGGAGGGAGAGAGAAAACGGGGAATTATAGACCGGTTAGCCTGACATCGGTGGTGGGGAAAATGTTGGAATCAATTATTAAAAATGAAATAGCAGAGCATTTGGAAAGCAGTGTCAGGGATCGGTCCAAGTCAGCATGGATTTATGAAAGGGAAATCATGCTTGACAAATCTTCTAAAGTTTTCTGAGGATGTAACTAGTAGAGTGGACAAGGGAGAACCAGTGGGTATGGTGTATTTGGACTTTCAAAAGGCCTTTGACAAGGTCCCACACAAGAGATTAGTGTGCAAAATCAAAGCACATGGTATTGGGGGTAATGTATTGACGTGGATAGAGAACTGGTTGGCAGACAGGAATCAAAGAGTAGGAATAAATGTGTCCTTTTCAGAATGGCAGGTAGTGACTAGTGGGATGCCACCAAGGTTGAGTGCTGGGACCCCAGCTATTTACAATAAACATTAATGATTTAGATGAAGGAATTGAATATAATATGTCCAAGTTTGCTGAAGACACTAAGCTGGGTGGTGGTGTGAGCTGTGAGGAGGATGCTAAGAGGCTGCAGGGTGACTTGGACAGGTTAGGTGAGTGGGCAAATGCATGGCAGATGCAGTATAATGTGGATAAATGTGAGGTTATCCACTTTGGGGGCAAAAACACAAAGGCAGAATATTATCTGTGTGGTGACAGATTAGGAAAAGGGGAGGTGCAACGAGACCTGGGTGTCATGGTGCATCAGTCATCGAAAGTTGGCAAGCAGGTACAGCAGGCGGTGAAGAAGGCAAATGGCATGTTGGCCTTCATAGCTAGAGGATTTGAGTATAGGAGCAGGGAGGTCTTGCTGCAGTTGGACAGGGCCTTGATGAGGCCACACCTGGAATATTGTGTTCAGTTTTGGTTTCCTAATCTGAGGAAGGACGTTCTTGCTATTGAGGGAGTGCAGCGAAGGTTCACCAGGCTGATTCCCGGGATGGCAGGACTGACATGAGGAGAGACTGGATCGACTGGGCTTGTATTCACTGGAGTTTAGAAGAATGAGAGGGGATCTCATAGAAACATAAAATTCTGACGGGATTGGACAGGTTAGAGGGGAAGTCCAGAACCAGGGGTCACAGTCTTAAGGATAAGGGGTAAGCCATTTAGGACCGAGATGAGGAGAAACTTCTTCACTCAGAGTTGTTAACCTGTGGAATTCTCTGCCGCAGAAAGTTGTTGAGGCCAGTTCGTTAGATATATTCAAAAGGGAGTTAGATATGGCCCTTACGGCTAAAGGGATCAAAGGGTATGGAGAGAAAGCAGGAAAGGGGTATTGAGGTTGAATGATGGTGCAGGCTCGAAGGGCCGAATGGCCTACTCCTGCACCTAATTTCTATGTTTCTGTTTTGTGTTGAGGTGCTTTACAGGAGCTTAATCAAACAAAATTTTCACCGAGTCAAAGATGATATTGGCAGGGGTGACTAAATGCTTGGTCAAAGGAATAGGTTTTAAGGAGAGTCTTAAAGGAGCTGAGAGAGGTGGAGCGGTTTAAGGAGGAAATTCCAGAGCTTGGGACCTAGATGTTTGAAGGCAGTCATCAATGGTGGAGCAAAGGGAGTGGGGAATTCGTGAGAGGCCAGAGAGAATGCAGAGTTCTTGGAGGGTGGTAAGGCTGGAAGAGGTTAGAGATCAGAATGGGGAAGACCATGGAGGGATTTGATCTTGAGGATGATTTTAAATTTGAGATGTTGCTGGAGACAGTGGAGACGGGCAATGTTATGGAGTGTGTAAATAGACTACTTTGTGATGGTGACGATATGAGGTTGGAAGCTTAGCTCCGGTCAAATCGAACAGTCTGGGGAGGAGGATGGAATCAGTGGCACGTGCACGGAGTCTCTGCCGGGGTCCGAAGACAGTGGCTCTGGACTTCCTGGTGTTTAATTGGAGAAATTATGGCTCATCCAGGACTGGATGTTGGATAAGCAGGCTGACAGCACAGAGGCAGTGGAGAGGTTGAGAGAGATAGTGGTGACGTAGAGCTGGGTGTCATTTGAGTACATATGTAATCTGATGTCCTGTGTTTGGATGATGTCACCGAGAGGCAGCATACAGATAAGAAATAGGAGGGTCACAAGGATATGTTCTTTGGGAGCTTCTTTTTTCCCACCTGTAAGATCCTCCTTAAAACCTATTTCTTTAACCAAGCTTAATCCTAATATTTCATCTCATTTGGCTTGGTGTCAATTTTTGTTTGATTACGCTCATGTGATGCGCCTGGGAACATTTTCCTATGTTAAAGGCACTGCAGACAATTCTCTGGCTTTAACTGGATTGGTAAGAGTGAAACCAGGCAAGGGCAATCCCACTCAACTAGACAGTGGAGGTGAGGCATTGAAGGAGGTTGCGAGGTTGCGTGGCCGAACGTGTCAAAGGCTAAAGACTGGTCAAGAAGAATGAGAAGGGATAGTGCAACACGGTCCCAGTTCCAGAGAATGGCATTTGTGACTTTGATTAGGGCCTTTTCAGCACTGTGGCGGGGTGGAAACCTGATTGTGGTTTCAAACATGGAATTGTGTGAACGATGGGCACAGATTTGGGAGGCGACAACATGTTTAAGGACTTCGGAGAGGAAAGGAAGGTTGAAGATAAGGTGGTAGTTTGCAAGGAGAGAGGGATCAAGGGTGAGTTGTCTGAGGGGACGGGTGATGACCGAGTTGAATGGGAGCAGGATAGTATCTGAGGAGAGGGAACCACTATCAGTCAACTAGAATGGGGGCAAGGAAGGGAAGTTGGGTGGTCAGCAATGTAAATGGCAAAAGGGTTGAGAGAGCAGGAGTTGGTTCACATGAACAAGATGATCTCTCAGAGGTATGAAGCGAGATGTGAGAGAAACTAGAGAAAGTTGTGAATTAAGGGGTTGGGCAGGGGGAGCTTTTGGAGAAGCTTGACTTGCTGGGCAAGGGGAAGGGAAGGATGCTGCTGAATGTCACCAAGATTGAGACCTTCCAATGAGCTCCTCGCACTTGCTGGAGGTAAGGATGGATATGGCAGGAGAGAGGGGTTTAAGAATATGATTGATAGAGAAAGGAAGCCCAGGGTTATCTTTACATTCCATAATGATCCTGGAGTCGTGAGCAGTTTTGGCCGAGGAGAACAGGACCCAATAATGCTTGATCTGGTTCAGCCAGATATAGTGGTGAATAGCTAAACCAGTTGTGTGCCATATCCATTCAAGTCTGCGCCCCTTGGACTCAAGGGAGTGAAGATGGGGGCTGTACCCAGGATATGACCAGATGGGAGAGAGTAAGGATGTTATTAATAAAAACAGATACATTAGAAAGAATTTTCTTACTCAAATGATGATACATGGTTAGAATAATCTGCCAGACAATTCAAGGAGGCAAGAACATAAGAGAAGTTCAAATTGTAGTTGGGTACTAAATAGTTTACCTTGGAATCCATAGGCTGAAGAGAAATAAAACCAACTGCTAACTGTGAAACTTCATGCTGATAGTGTTTGTGGAGATGTCAGATCAGGACAGTGACTGCCTGTAGTGGCTCCTGCTTTCTAATAATTTACCAACATTCATTGTTCAAGAATGCACATGAAGCTTGGATGAGATACCAGACACTTAACATTCCATGAGTGAGTTAGATATGGCCCTGACGGCTAAAGGGACCAAGAGCTATGGAGAGAAAGCAAGAAAGGGGTACTGAGGTGAATGATCAGTCATGATCTTACTGAATGGTGCAGGCTCGAAGGGCCGAATGGCCTACTCCTGCACCTATTTTCTATTTTTCTATGAGGAAAGCCTGCTGTCGTTATCGATAATTGCCTTCAGGAGAGAAAGGGTGAAGTGAGAAAACCCTAGGTTAGGTATGGAATTTAGTACTCCTCCACTTCCGAACTGATAACCAATAGAAATTTGAACTTCCCTAATGTCCTTTCCTCCTTGACTTGTGTAGCATATTATTTTAACAATGTATCAGCATTTGAGTTAAAAACAACTTTTGAAAATACCTGTTTTAAATCTAATTTTCACTCATTGAAATCAGTGCCTTCATCTAACTTGTTGACATCTGACGTCTGAAAATGAATAGGTGTAGGGACTAGGAGGACTGAAGAGAATTAATAAATTGATTTTTTGAAGGAGACAAACTTGTATTTTTGCTTAATTTGTATTTGATGTGTAGTATTTCTGAGAACATAAAAATTTAGGGACAATTGCTTAACTTTTTTTTTTAACTTAAAACTTCAATTCTTAGGTCGACAACTTCTCCTCAAAGCCGTGAACCGGGTTTGGACTGAACTAATTGTAAGCAAGAAACAAGCTCTGGAGGAGATTTTTAAAGTAACACTACCTACAAATGAACGTGGACTAGTGGACTTGTCAAGTGCTCGGCCACTCATTGAGGATGCTGCTTTAAAATGCTGGCAAAATCATATGGGTAGGTACTACTGCAAAGTTTTAATTGAAATTTAACAATAATTTCGCAAGCTGTCAGAGTTTAAAAAAAAAATAATTGGTGTTGATGTAAAATAAGTTTTTAAAAAAAGACTCAGATTTATATAGCGCCTTTCATGACCACTCAAAGCACTTTACAGACAATGAAGTACTTATGGAGTGTATTCACTGTTGTAATGTAGTCACAAAAGTGATGGTCAATTGGTGAGATAGTTCAGGTAACTGTATTTAGTTATAGGGAAAATTGCTGGAAGAAGAGAGAACAAAAGGGCATTAATAATATATTTCTGATTAATCTGTTTCTGTCATCTGGATTCGGTTGGTCGGTGGGGTAGAAAGTACTGCCAATTTCAAAAAGTTACTTATCGTATAACTTTCAAATTAACTTCAGCATTTTATCGGCTGCTGAAGAGGAACAGAATTGAATTGAATTTAAAAAAAATTATAAATGATGCACAAATAAAAGAAAAGAAAGACTTGTATTTATATAATGCCTTTTACAACATCTGGACGTCCCAAATAACTTTACAGTAAATTAAGTACTTTTTGAAGTGTAATCACTGTTGCAATGTAGAAAATATGGCAGCCAATTTACAAACAAGCAAGCTCCTACAAACAGCAATGTGATAATGACCAGATAATCTGTTTTCGTGATGTTGATTGAGGGATAAATATTGACCAGGCCACCGGGAATAAATCCCCTGCTCCTCTTGGAAGTAGTGCCATGGGATCTTTTACCTCCACCTGAGAGAGCAGACGGGGCCTCAGTTTAATATCTCACCCGAAAGACAACACCTCCGACAGTGCAATATTCCCTCAGTACTGCGCTGGAGTGTCAGCCTAGATTTTTGTGCTCAAGTCTCTGAAATACATTCAGTACATGATATTAGTGATCAGCTACTTTTTCCAAGAGACTCAAGTATAGAACCATAGAGGTTTACAGCACAAAGATGCTATTCTGCATATATTGTTTAATAAGAGGAAATAGTCTTTCCTTATTTATTCTATCAAAACCCATCATAACTTAAACAACCTCTTTTAAATTTACTCTTGCCTTCTCTGCTCCAGTGTCAATAATTATTGTTTCTCAAGGCTCTCCTCATAACTAGAAATATAACAAGTCATCATAATCATGACATAAAATTTGGAAATATAGTAAACAGTGAGGTGGATAGTACATAGGATATATGGCACAAACAGGCCAATCAGCCCAACCAGTCCATGCTGCCATTTATGCTCCACTCGAGCCTCCTCCCGTCTTTCCTCATCTAAATCTATCAGCATGACCCTCTATCCCTTCTCCTTCAAATGCTTGTCTAGCCTCCCCTTGAATGCATCTATACTATTCACTTCAACCACTTAGTGGTAGCGAGTTCCACATTTTCACCACTCTTTAGGTAAAGAAGTTTCTTCTGAATTCCCTATTGGATTTCTTGGTGACTGTCTTATTTTGAAGGTTTCTAGTTATGCTCTTCCCACAAGTGGAAAAATCCTCTCTCTATCCACTCTGTCAAAACATTTTATAATTTTAAAGACCTCTATTAGGTCACCCCTCAGCCATTTTTTTCAAGAGAAAAGAGACTGACCTTGTTCATGCTTTCCTAATGGATATACCCTTGCATTTGTGGTATCATCCTTGTAAATCTTCTCTGCACCCTCTCCAGTGACTCCTCTATCCTTTTTATAATATGGCAACTAGAACTGTACGCAATTCTCCTAAGTGTGGTCTAACCAAGGTTCGATACAGGTTTAGCATAACTTTCCTGCTTTTCAGTTCTATACCTCTAGAAATAAACACTAGTGCTTGGCTTGCTTTTTTTAATGGCCTTGCTAACCTGTGTCGCAACTTTGTGATTTGTACTCCAAGATCACCTTTGTTCCTCTACCCCACCTAAACTCGCACCGTCCAAGTAATAAGTGACCTCCCTATTCCTACCAAAATGTAATACCTCACATTTATCTGTTTTGAACTTAATTTGCCAATTATATGCCCATTCTGCAAGTTTATTAATGTCCTCCTGTAATTTGTTGTAGTCCTCCTCAATATTAACTATTCCCGCCCCCAAATTTGGTGTCATCTGCAAATTTAAAAATTGTGTTTTTGATTCCAAAGTCTAAATCGTTAATATAAACTGAATAACAGTGGTCCCAGCACTGATCCTTGTGGAACAACACTACCCACCTTCTGCCACTGTGAATGTCTACCTTTTACCCTTACTCTCTGCTTTCTGCTTTGAAGTCAGCTAGCTATCCATTCTGCTACTTGACCCCTGACTCTGCACTCTCTGACCTCGTTCATAAGTCTATTATGGAGTACCTTATCGAAGACCTTTTGAGAATCTAGATAAATTACATCTTCTGCATTACCATTGTCTACTCTCTGTTACCTCTTCAAAAAATTTCATAAAATTGGTCAAGCAAGACTTTCCCTTTTGAAATCCATGCTGTGACTACTCATTACAAGTGCAGTGTCGAACATCCGGAGTTCCAGAATACGTAATGTTCCGGACTCCAGGACAATCCATGACCGGGTCGTCCAGAAACCGTAAGGTGTTCCGGAATCCGGACACCCTGCCAAACCGTTACCGCCGCTGGCCGGGGCCTGGAAAAAGTGAAAAAATAAAATCCAACGAACAAAAATTGCAAGAATAAAAACTCCAATCCTACCTGTTCCAGGTCAGGTCTTCACAGTCACCGCACCATTGCTCCTGGGTCCGCGCGCAAGTCCCTTCGGTCAGAACCAACTCTGTACAGCACACAAGTCCCTTTTGGCCAGAACCAACTCTGTACAGCACATAAGTCCCCTTCGGCCAGAACCAACCGAGCTCCACGTGCCAGTCGCCTTCGGCTTGTATACAGGTATACAGGGCATCAGACTACCTTCCGAAACATACAGGTACAAAAACAAGAGAGGGAGACTTGCGATGCCTTGTTAAGAAGTGAGGATTACAGGGCCTGCGGAGAGAAGAACTATAAAATGACGTCCCGAGTCTTGAAATATCGGAACCTGGGCCCAGGCATTTCCGGACTCGGGACACGCCTCTGACATTCTGAAATCCGTAAATACACAAACCTGGGCTCAAGCATTTCTACACTTCAAACATCAGAAACCCGTTTGTAATTCCAGAAAAACATGAAATCCGGAACGGCCTCGGTCCTGATGGTTCCGGATTTTAGGTGCTGCACCTGTACTATATTTTTGGTTTCTAGATGTTCTTCTTTTTTCTTCTTTAGTAGGGATTTGATTATTTTTCCTACCACCGATGTTTAGCTGACTGATCTGTAATTCCCTGGACATGTTTTTATCCCCTTTCTTAAATATAGGTATTACACTAGCTATCCGCCAGTCCTCTGACACTACACCTTGTTCTAACGAATTATTAAATATGTGCAGTAATGCCTCGGCTACCTCTTCCCTAGATTCTTTTTAAATGCGTGGATGCAATCCATCCAGACCAGGGGTTTTATCCTCTTGAGTAGGTTATTTAATATATCCACTCTTTTTTTATTTTAACTGCACTTATCTCATTACTAATCTCATGATCCAACGTTATGTCCACTTGTCTGTCTCCCTGGTAAATACTGAAGCAAGATAATTATTTAATATTTCTACCATCTCTCTATCGTTACCTGTGGTATTATCCTGTCTATCCTTAAACGGCCCCATTTCCATCCTAACCTTCCTTTTTTTTTGTATTGATGTGCCTGTAAAATATTGGGCCCAAGTTTCGGCCTCAGTGGCTTCTGATTTTTGGAGCAACTGGTGTAGAACGGAGTATCTTAGAAATTCAAATTCTGGGCATTTAGTTTGCTCCAGTTCTCGTCAGTTCGAACAGTTGCACTTTGGAACAGAATTTTTTTTTCAAAAGGGGGCGTGTCCGGCCACTTACGCCTGTTTTCAAAGTTTCAGCGTGAAAACTTACTCCAAACTAACTTAGAATGGAGTAAGTGAAGATTTTTGTACGCTCAAAAAAACCTTGTTAACACTTTAGAAAATCAGGCGTAGGTTACAAATCAGGCGTAGGGAATGGGGGGGGGAGGGTTAAAGGGAAGTTTACAAACATTAAACACTTCAGTTTTACAAATAAAGAGCCATCATCAATAATAAATGATAAAAACATCAATAAATCAACCAATAAATCAATCAAAAAAATTAATAAGAAATAAAAAAAATTTAAAATCAATAAATAAAACATTTTCTACTTACCGACTGCAGCACCGGGAGCCCTCCAACAGCGTGCTGGGATGCCCCCGCCCAGTGTGTCTCTGTCAGTGTCTCTATCTCTCTGTCTGTCTGTGTGTGTCTCTCACTCTCTGTCTGTCAGTGTCTATGTTTCTGACAGCGAGGGAAGGGGGGGGAGAGGAGAAGGGGAATGGGGGGGAGGGGAGAGGAGAAGGGGAAGGGAGAGGAGAAGGGGAAGGGAGGGGAGAGGAGAAGGGGAAGGGGGAGTAGAGGGAGAAGGGGAAGGGGGAGTAGAGGGAGAAGGGGAAGGGGGGGGAGAGGAGAAGGGGAAGGGGGGAGAGGGGAAGGGGGTGGGGAGAGAAGGAGAGGAGAGGGGAAGGGGGAAGAGAAGGGGAAGGGGGAGGAGAAGGGGAAGGGGGGGAGAGGAGAAGGGGAAGGAGGAGGAGGGGAGAAGGGGCAGGAGAAAGGAGAGGGGGAGAGAAAAAGGAGAAGGGGGGGTGGCTGAACGGGCCGGGCCCAGGACTTCGGGCAGGGCCCGTCCCCAGCACCAGATTTACAGGTAGATGGCATTGGCGCGGGTCAGGGTCGGGAGCGCGGGTCAGGTCTGGGGGGTGGAGGGAGTTCGGTTCGGGCGGGGAGGGAGAGGGAGGTCGGGGTCGGGTCCAGTCCGGGGTGGTTCAGGTCGGGTCCGGTGCAGTGGGGGCAAGTGGGAGTCGAGTCGGGTTGGGAGGAAGCAGGAGCTGGGCGTGGGAGGCAGCCTTATGCACGCCATTGGGCCAGGGCTAGGGGCTGCGTGCTTCGGGCCCCTCCCACACAGTTTTGGGCGCCTGGAGCTACTGCACATGCGCACCCACTGTAGCGTGCATGTGCAGAGGTCCCGGCACTGTTTTCAGCGCAGGGACCTAGCTCCGCCCCTCACAGCTCGTGCTGCGCCGCGCCTGACTCAAGAGGACCAGCAGGGAGCCGGAGAATCTGTAAGTTTTTTTTAGGCGCATTTTGTGGCGCGAAAAACGGGCGTCCAGGTCGGGGCTGCGCCGTTCTAGGCGCGGCCCGAAATTTGGGCCCATTAAATTGTTTTATGTTCATAATTTAATTTCATAGTTCCTCTTTGCCTTCCTAATTATTTTTTTGACTTCTCTCCTAATCTCTTCGTATTCTCCCTTATCATACACTCCCGTGATGTCTATGTACTTAATGTATGCCTCTTTCCTTACCTTCAATTGTTCCCTTATGTCTTTATTCATCCATGGAGTCTCATTCGTCTTTAGTTTGTTCTTTCCTTCTAACGGAATATATTATTCCTGCATTCTGTTACACACCGTTTTAAATGTTTCCAATTGCTGTTCTACATCGTTCTTTGCTAATATTGTTGCCCATTTTATTTTCCCAAGTTCTATTCTCCGCCCCTCAAAATCAGCTTTTCTCCAACCTATTAACCTGTTTTTTGTCATACTTATGTCCTTCTCAATTATCACCTTAAAGTGTATTATATTATGGTCTATTGCCTAGATTTTCCCCTACTTTTGCTTCTCTCCTCTGTTCTGGCTCACTCCCCATTACTAGATCCAATAGCAAATCCTCCCTTGCGCTTTTTACATATTGTGTTAGAAAGGAGTCCTGTACATATTGTAGCAACTCCATTCCTTTATCCCCTTTACCTACCTTTTCTGTCCAATTAATATTGGGGCAGTTGAAATCCCCCATGGTTATTATTCTATGTTTTTTAATAATTTCCCTAATTTGTCGACATATTTCTTCCTCCACTATTGGGTGGTCTGTAGATTACACCTATTAGTGTGATTGATCCTTTATTATCTTTTTAGCTCTATCCATATGGATTTTACTTTTGTCTTGCTGATAGCTGCATCACTTTTTTCTATTGCCCTGGCAAGTGCAGCTATTCCGCCTCCTTTTTCCCCCCTCTATCTTTTCTAAATATGTTATACCCTGCAATGTTTAATTTCCAGGCCTGATTTTCCTGTAGCCATGTCTCTGTAATCCCAACGATGTCTGGTTCCTCACAACGTATGATTGCCTCCAGCTCCCCTGTTTTATTATGGACACTCTGTGCAGTGATGTACAGACAGTTTAACGCATAGAAATAGGATTTCCCCTCACTATGGGCCCAAGTTTCCACATGATTTGCGCCTGATTTTTAGGAGCAACTGGTGGAGAACGGACTATCTTAGAAATCGCAATTCTCCACATTTTTTTTTCTGCAGTTCTAGTCAGGTAGAACAGTTCTACTTTGGAACAGAATTTTTTCTTCAAAAGGGGGCGTGTCCGGCCACTGACGCCTGATTTGAAAGTTTCCACAGTGAAAACGTACTCCAAACTAAAGTAGAATGGAGCAAGTGAAGATTTTTGTAGAACTGAAAAAACCTGTTCTACACATTAAAAAATCAGGCGCAGGTTACAAATTAGGCGTCCAGAACGAGATGGGGGGGGGGGGGGGGGGGGGGGGGGGGAAGGGAAGTCATTAAATTCTATAATAAATCCTTATTTATACTTATACAAATATTATACAAATAAATCCAACCTGAATAAACATTTATAAGCAAAGAAAAGATTAAATAAACCATCTTCCTACCCGTGTGAAAGTGCTTCAGCCAGGGAGAATTCTGCAGCCGTTCGTGCCGCTGAGCGGGGGGGTGGGGGGCGGAGAAAGCCGTTCGTGCCGCTGAGCGGGAGGGGAGGGAGGGGAGAAAGCCGTTCGTGCCGCTGAGCAGGACGGGGGGGGGGGGAGAGGAGACAGCGGCTTGTTGCCGTGGAGAGAGGGGAGGGAGGGGAAGGAGACAGCAGCTTGTTGCCGTGCAGAGAAGGGGAAGGAGACAGCGGCTTGTTGCCGTGGAGGGAGGGGAGGGAGGGGAAGGAGACAGCAGCTTGTTGCCGTGGAGAGAGGGGAAGGAGACAGCGGCTTGTTGCCGCGCAGCGGAGGGGAGGGAGGGGAAGGAGACAGCGGCTTGTTGCCGTGGAGAGAGGGGAGGGACGGGAAGGAGACAGCGGCTTGTTGCCGCGCAGAGGAGGGGAAGGAGACAGCAGCTTGTTGCCGTGGAGAGAGGGGAGTGAGGGGAAGGAGACAGCGGCTTGTTGCCGCGCAGAGGAGGGGAGGGAGGGGAAGGAGACAGCGGCTTGTTGCCATGGAGGAGAGGGAGGGGAAGGAGACAGTGAGAAGGGAAGCCTCAGTGCTGATGTGCTGATGGCAATGTGATTTTATTAAAAAATGTTCAAAAATTAAACAGCTACAAATAACTACAAAAATGGCCGAGTGCCAATGTTTTTTTCACACTGAGCATGCGCGAACGCTCCAACGCGCATGCGCAGCGTTGCCGGCAGGAAAAAAACTAATTTAAATAGTACCCGCCCCCTCCCACTTACAAAATCGGCGCGAGTGTAGGCTCCGCCTCCCTGGGCGCCGCACCAAACAGACAAGGAGCTGCAAAGCACTCGAGAATAGCACGTTTTTTTTCTGGCGCGTTTTAGGCGCGTTTTTTATCCTGTGGAAACTTGGGCCCTTTATGTTTAACCATCTTTTTAGGCTCCTGTTCTATAACTCTATTTATTCCCCTGCCATCAATGTCCTCCCTTACTTTATTCTTTTCTATGTTCTCTTTTCCTGTTTTGTTTATAGTTAGGCTGCTTATGTTTCTTGTAGAAACCCCCCCCCCCCAAAAAAAATCTTACTAGTTTAAAGCCATGGCCACCTCCTTATTTACCCTTTCCGCTTGGACATGGGTCACATCCCGGTTCAGTTGGAAGCTGTCCCATCGGTACAGCTCCTTCCTGTCCCAGAACTGGTGCCAGTGTCCCATGAAAAGGAACCCCTCTTTCCCACACAAGCCCTTTAGTCATATGTTAATTCTCCTGATCTGTCTGCTTCCATACTAATTTGCATGTGCCTCGGGTAATCAGCGGTTATTACCCTCGAGATCCTGCTTTTTAATTTAGAGCCTAACACTTGATACTCTTTCAGCAGGACCACCTCCCTGTTCCTACCCATGTCATTTGTTCCAACATGGACCACGACAATTGGATTTACCCCCCTCCCTTTCCAAGCTTCTCCAGCTGCCGTGAGGTATCCGTTACCTTGGCAACACGCCCTTTGGGATTCTTTTTATTGGCTGCAGAGGATGCTATCTATCCCCCTGAAAGGAGTCCCCCTACCACTACCGCATTTCTATTTCTCTCTATCTACTCTGTCTAGACCCACCATGATTTTGAACACCTCCATCAAATCTTCTCTCAACCTTCTCTACTCTAAGGAGACCAACCCCAGGGGTATTAGTGGGAGAGCACTTGGGTGCCAGTGACCATAATTCAGTCAGATTCAAGTTGGTTATGGATAAGGACAAGAATAGGCCTGGAATAAAAGTTCCGAATTGGGGGAAAAGCTAATTTTGCTAAGTTAAGGAGTGATTTGACCATGGTGGACTAGAAACAGCTACTTGTGGGTAAATCAGTGTCAGAACAGTGGGAGGCATTTAAGGAAGAGATCCGGAAGGCTCAGGCCAAACGTGCCCTTAAAGAAAAAGGCTGGGAAAAATAATTCTAGAGCCCCTTGGATGTCTAGGGACTTACAGGGGAGGATTAAGAAAAAAAGCGATGCTTATGGCTAAATACTATAGAATCCTTAGAGGAATATAGAAAGTTAAGAGGCAAAATTAAAAAGAATATTAGGAATGCTGAGAGCATGAGAAATTCTTGGCCAGTAAAATTAAGGAAAACCCTAAGATGTTCTTTAAATATATTAAGAGTAAGAGGATAACTAAAGAAAGGGGAGGGCTTATTCGAGACCATGAGGGTAATCTTTGTGTGGAGGCGGAAGATGTTGGGAGGGTTCTTAAGGAATACTTTGCATCTGTTTTCACAAAGGAAAGGGGCAATGCAGATACTGTTATCAAGGAAGAATGTGATATAAATAAATATAGTGAGAGAGGAAGTATTAAGGGGTTTAGCAGCTTTGAAAGGAGATAAGTCCCCAGGCCCGGATGAAATGCATCCCAGGCTGTTGAGCGAAGTAAAAGAGAAAATAGCAGAGGCCTTGACCATCATTTTCCAGTCCTCTTTGGATCTGGGCATGGTGCTGGAGGACTGCTAATGTAGTACCCTTGGTTAAGAAGGAGAAAGGAATAGGCCGAGAAATTACAGGCCTGTCAGCTTAACCTCAATGGTGGGAAAATTATTGGAAAAACAGGATAAATCTGCATTTGGAAAGGCGAGGATTAATTAGGGACATCAGCACGGATTTGTTAAGGGAAGATCGTGTTTGACTAACCTGATTGAATTTTATGAGGAGGTAACTAAGAGGGTCGATGAGGGTAGTGTGTACGATGTAGTATATATGAACTTTAGCAAGGCTTTTGGTAAGGTCCCACAGGGTAGACTGGTCATGAAGGTTAAAGCCCATGGGATACAGGGCAAAGTGGCAAGTTGGACCCAAAATTGGCTTGAAGGAAAGAAGCAACGGGTAATAATGGGATGTTTTGTGACTAGAAGGATGTTTCCAGTGGGGTTCTGCAAGGCTCAGTACTGGGTCCCTTGCTTTTTATGGGATATATCAATGATTTAGATTTGAATATAGGGAGTATGATTAAGAAGTTTGCAAATGATACTATAATTGGCTGTGTGGTTGATAATGAAGAGGAAAGTCATGGGCTGCAGGAGGATATCAATCTACTAGTCAGGTGGGCAGAGCAGTGCCAAATAGAATTTAATTCAGAGAATTGTGAGGTGATGCACTTTGGGAGGGCTAATAAGGAAAGGGTATACACATTAAGCGGTAGGTCACTTAATAGTGTAGATGAACAAAGGGACTTTGGAGTGCTTGTCCACAGATTCCTGAAAGTAGCAGACCAGGTGGTTAAGAAGGCATACGGAATTTGCCTTCATGAAATATAAGAGCAGGGAGGTTATGCTTAAATTGTATAATACTTTGGTTAGGTCACAGCTGGAGTATTACATGCAGTTCTGGTTGCCGTATTATAGGAAGGACGTGATTGCACTAGAGAGGGTGCAAGGGAGATTTACTAGGATGCTGCCTGGAATGGAAAATCTTGGTCCAATGGAGATCGGATAGGCTGGGTTTGTTCTCATTGGAACAGAAGAGGTTGAGAGGAGACCTCATTGAGGTGTACGAAATATTGAGGGGCCTGGACATTGAAGATAGTAAGGGTCTATTTCCATTGGTGGATGGGGTCTATTATGAGGGGGCATAGTTTTAAGGTGGTTGGTGGAAGGTTGAGAGAGGATTTGAGGGGGGGGCTTCTTTACGCAGAGGGTTGTGGGGATGTTGAACTCGCTGCCTGGAAGAGTGATGGATACAGAAACCCTCACCACTTTTAAGAGATGGTTGGATGGACACTTAAAGTGCCACAGCCTGCAGGGTTACGGATCCAGAGCTGGTAATAGAGATTAGACTGGATGACTTTTTGTTGGACGGAGCAGATATAATGGTAAGAACTGCAGGGAATAGAAAACAGCCAGGGTGATGATCTGGACTAGTTTCGATCGCCTGGATGGGTCGGAGAGGAATTTTCCCAGATTTTTTCTCCTTAAATTGGCCTGGGTTTTTAATCTGGTTTTTGCCTCTCCCAAAGATCACATGGCTCCAGTTGGGGTGGAGTGTAGAATGTTTTAGTATAAAGGGTGTTACAGTTGGGTGAGGCGGATTGGTTGGGCTGGGTGCTCTTTGCCTTTCTGTCATTGTTCATAGGTTTATATGTAACCTTTAGGGCTGCTGACCAAGGGCCGTTTGGCTCTTTGTCGGCCGGCACGGACACAATGGGCCAGAATGGACTCCTTCTGTGCTGTAAATTTCTATCTTTCTATGTTTCTCCTGTCTATCGATGTAAATGAAGTCCCTCATCCCTGGAACCATTCTTGTAAATCTTTTCTGCAGCCTCTCTAAGGCTTTCACATCCTTCAAGTGTGGTGCCCATAATTGGACACCATACTCCAGTTGAGGTTGAACCAGTGTTTTATAAAGGTTCATCATAACTTTCTAGCTTTTGTACTCTATGCCCCTATTTATGAAGCCCAGGATCCCGTGTGCTTTTTTTAACTGCTTTCTCAACCAGCCCTGCCACCTTCAATGATTTGTGCACGTATACCCCCAGGTCTCTGTTCATGCACCCCTTTAGAATTGTATCCTTTAATTTATATTGTCTCCTTGTTCTTCCTACCAAAACATATCACCGCACTTTTCGGTGTTAAACTTCATCTGCCACGTGCCCGCCCATTTCACCAGCCTATCATGATCCTCCTCACTGTTCACTATACTTCCAAGTTTTGTGTCATCAGCAAATTTTTAAATTGTGCCCAGTACACCCACATCCAAGTCATTAATATATTATCAAGAAAAGCAGTAGCCTGAGTACTGACCCTTGGGGAACACCAGCTTCTTCCAGTCCAAAAAACAACCGTTCACCACTACTGTTTCCTGTCACTAAGCCAATTTCGTATCCATGCTGCCACTGTCCGGTTTATTCCATGGGCTTCAACTTTGCTGGCAAGCCTATTATGTGGCACCTTATCCAGTGCCTTTTGGAAGTCCATGTACAGCACGTCAGCCACGTCAATTGCTCTCATCACCCCTCTTTGTTACCTCCTCAAAAAACTCGATCAAGTTAATTAACTTGTTTGTAACAAATCTGTGCTGGCTTTCCTTAATTAATCCTCACTTGTTTAAGTGACTCTTAATTTTGCCTCTGATTATCATTTCTAATAGCTTCCCCAGTACCAAGGTTAAACTGACTGGCCTGTAGTTGCTGTGTTTATCCTTGCACCCTTTTTTGAACAAGGGTGTAACATTTGCAATTCTCTAGTCCTCTGACACTCCTGTATCTAAGGAGGATTGGATGTTTATGGGTAGTACCTCTGCAATTTCCACTTCAACTTCCCTCTGCCTCCTAAGATGCATCCCTTCTGGTCCTGGTGACTTATCTACTTTAAGTACACCAGCTTTTCTAGTACCTCCTCTTTATGAATGTTCATCCCATCCAGTTTCTCCACTACCTCCTCTTTCACTATGATTTTAGCAGCATCTTCTTTGGTGGAGACAGATGTAAAGTACTTATTTAGTACCTCAGCCATGCCCTCTGCTTCCATGCATAGCTCTCTTTTATTTTGGACCTCCATTATCACTATTCTATTGTGATCTTGCATCTCGCTTTAATTTCTCTGCAAATATGCTCCTCTGTATCCTTCCCACTAGTTGGTGGCCTATAGAATACACCTAGTAGTGTAATGGCACCTCTATTATTTCTTATCTCTTAACTAAATGGATTCTGTCCTTCACTCCTCCAGGACATCCTCTCACTCCAGTACTGTAACATTTGCCTTAACCAATAGTGCCAACCCACCTCCTTTCTTTCCTTCCCTATTTTTCCTGAGCACCTTGTAGCCAGGAATATTTAATACGCAGCATGCCCTTTTTTGAGCCAGGTCTCAGTTATTGCCATGACATCATATTCCCATGTGGCTATTTGGACCTACAGCTCACCAACCTTATTTACCACGCTTCATGCATTTTCACACATGCACTGTAAACCTATCTTAGACCTTCTTGTATTCTCTTAGTCTGACCTCACCTAATACCTTACTATTTCTTACTCTAGTGCTATCTGTCCTTTGTGCACTTTATTTCTGTTTTCTAATGCTACATCTTGGTGTCCCTGCCTAATTAGTTTAAACCCTCCCCAACAGCACTCGCAGCCTCTCCCGTGAGGATATTGGTTCTGGTTCTGTTACAACCCGTCCGGCCTGTACAAGTCCCACCTTCCCCAGAACTGGTCCCAATATCCCAGGAATCTAAAGGCCTCCCTCCTGCACCATCCCTCCAGCCACACATTCATTTGCTCTAATCTATTTCTATACTCACTAGCTCATGGCACCGGGAGTAATCCGAAGATTGCTACTTTTTGAGGTTCTGCTTTTTAATTTCTTCCCTAGCTCCCTAAATTCTGCATGAAGGACATCATCCCTCTTTCCTGTTTTTTTAAATTTGTTCCTGGGATGTGGGCATCACTGGCAAGGCCAGCATTTATTGCCCATCCATACTTGCCCTTAAGCTGCCTTCTTGAACTGCTGCAGTCCTTCTGGTGAAGCTACTCTCACAGTGCTGTTAGGGAGGATTTTGACCCGGTGACGATGAAGGAATGGTGATATGTTTGTGAGTCAGAATGGTGCGTAACCATGCAGGAAAACCGGCAGGTGATGATGTTCCCATGCGCCTGCTGCCCTTGTCCTTCTAGATGGTAGAGGTCGGGGGGTTGAGAGGTGCTGTTGAAGAAGCCTTGGCGAGTTGCTGCAGTGCATCTTGTAGATGGTACACACTGCAGCCATGGTTCACCATTGGTCCAGTGAGTGAATGTTTCAGGTGGTGGATGGGGTGCCAATCAAGCGGGCTGCTTTGTCCTGGATGGATCGAGCTTCTTGTGTTGTTGGAGCTGCAATCATCCAGACAAGTGGAGAGTATTCCATCACACTCCTGGTGGAAAGGCTTTAGGGAGTCAGGAGAGGTGAGACACTCGCTGCAGAATACCCAGCCTCTGACCTGCTCTTGTAGCCACAGTATTTATCCAGTTAAGTTTCTGGTCAATGGTGACCCCCAGGATGTTGATGGTGGGGGATTTGGTGACGGTAATGCTGTTGAATGTCAAGGGGCAGTGGTTAGCCAGTTGTTGGAGATAGTCATTGCCTGGCACTTATATGGCACCAATGTCACTTGACACTCATCAGCCCAAGCCTGAATGTCATCCAGGTAGTCCTGCATTTGGTCATGACTGCTTCATTATCTGAAGAGTTGCGAATGGAACTAAAAACTCTGCAATGATCAGTGAATATCTCCACTTCTGACCTTATGATGGAGGGAAGGTCATTGATGAAGCGGCTAAAGATGGTTGGGCCTAGGACACAGCCCCAAGGAACTCCTGCAGTGATGTCCTGGGGCTGAGATGATTGTCCTCCAGTAACTACAACCATCTTCCTTTGTGCTAGGTATGACTCCAGCCAGTGGAAAGTTTCCCCCCTGATTCCCATTGACTTCAATTTTACTTGGGCTCCTTGATGCCACACTCGGTCAAATGCTGCATTGATGTCAAGGGCAGTCATTCTCGCCTCACCTCTGGAATTCAGCATGTTTGGACCAAGGCTGTAATGAGGTCTGGAGGCAACTGGTCTTGGCAGAACCCAAACTGGGCATCCATGAGCAGGTTATTGATGAGTAAGTGCCGCTTGAAAGCACTGCCGTCGACACCTTCCATCACTTTGCTGATGATTGAAAGTAGACTAATGGGGCGGTAATTGGAATGATTGGATTAGTCCTGCTTTTTGTGGATAGGATATGACTGGGCAGTCGGATAGATGCCCGTGATGTAGCTGTACTGGAACAGCTTGGCTAGAGGTGTGTTTAGTTCTAGAGCACAAATCTTCAGCACGACAGCCAGGATGTTGTCGTGGACCATAGCTGTGGCTGTAACCAGTCGCTCAGCCATTTCTTGATATCACGTAGAGGGAATCGAATTGAAGACTGGCTTCTGTGATGGTGGGGACCTCAGGAGGAGGCCAATATGGATCATCCACTCGGCACTTCAGCCTCGTCATTTGCACTCGCATGCTGGGCTCTGTCATCATTGAGGATGAGGATATTCATGGAGCCGCCTCCTCCCGTTAATTGTTTGATTGTCCACCACCATTCACGACTGGATGTAGCAGGACTGGATGTACAGAGCTTTGATCTGATCTGTTGATTGTGGGATTGCTTTGCTCTGTCTATAGCAGGCTGCTTCCGCTGTTTAGAATGCAAGTAGTCCTGTTTTGCAGCTGTCCCAGGTTGGCACCTAATTTTTAGGTACGTTTGGAGCTGCTCCTGGCATGCTCTTCTACACTCCTCATTTAATCAGAGTTGGTCCCTTGGCTTGATGTAATGGTAGAGTGAGGGATATGCCAGCCATGAGGTTACAGATTGTAGTGGAATACAATTCTGCTGCTGCTGATGGCCCACTATTCCTCATGGATGGCCAGTTTTGAGCTACGAGATCTGTTCTGATTCTATCCAATTTAGCATGGTGGTAGTGCCACATAACACGATGGAGGGTGTCTTCAGGGTAAAGATGGGATTTTCTACCTATGTCGTTGATACCGATATGGACCATGACCTCTAGCTGTTTACCCTGCCTCCTCAGAATGTTCTGCAGCCACTCAGAGACATCCTTGACCCCGGCACCTTTCAAAAGGGGATTGGATATATACTTGAAAAGGAAAGATTTGTAGGGGTATGGGGAAATAACAGGGGAGTGGGACTAATTGTAGAGCTGTTTCAAAGAGCTGGCACAGGTACAATGGTCCTCCTCTGCTGTATCATTCTATATATTATGTGGCGGTACTAAAACTACAGATTACCATCTTAACTGGGATGAGTGGTGCAGCTAGACTTGCACGGAGATAGAAAATAAAGCCATCAGAAGTGTTGTAGGGAGCTCGTTTTGAACCTAGTACAGACTAGCAAGCTATAGTGGTGAGAAATTCCCGTTAGCATCCCCGATTTCTCGCCCAAGCCGCCTCCTGTAAAATTCTGCAGAAGTTTGCGGAGGCGCAAACCGGCAGCTCCCCACTTCTGCCGGTGGCGCCCCGATGATTACATCGGCGTGCACAGCAACCCATTTGCGCCCCAGAGCGGAAATTCGGTAACACCCCATGAGGCTGCCCCAGGCGATGTCGGCGCCAGCCTCGCGGGTCACGAACTGGACCACACTCCGCTTGCGGGGCGAAAATTAAAGGGGGGGGGTGCGTAGCGCCATTTTGTTTCGGTGGCCAACCTGCCGGTCGTGGCCTCGCGTTGACGATTTTGCGGGGTCTTTTCCGACATGTTGCAGTCCAGCACTCCACTTCTGTGTCGGGCTCTGCCATGGCACTCTGCTCCCCGGTGGAGAAGTGGTGGCCCCTCACCCCATTGCAGAGCTCGCAGCGTGCCCTCCCTTTAACGGAAGATCCGGGGGGGGGGGGGGGTGCGGGGGCATGTTCTTCCGCCCGCTGGAAAATTCCCGCGCTTTACGCCCCAGTCCCGGCCCGGAGAGGGAGTAGAACTCCCAACATTGCCGGGTGCAGGAAGTCCCACCTTGCCTCAGTTAACGCCCTCAAATGGGGTGTTACCGAGGTTCGGCACCATAATCTATTTTCTGATTCTAAAGATTCTATGTAACACAAATTCCAGTTCTTGCTATATGGAAGGTTAAAGCAGGAACTGCTGAAGTAGTTGGCAGTTAATTGAAAACTTAGAGAGGCCATAAGTATTGGCTGTTGTGATAAGGATGATTAGGCACTCAAAATACATTCCCAAGTATTGGTATCTTTGAGATTTCTCACTTTGATCAGTATGTAGTGAGCATTGACTGCCACACATTTCTATTGGGGGATGTAGTATTTAGAACTATACTTGTTAACATTTTACCAAATCAGAGTTCGTTGCTGGGTCAGCCAACAGTATTCACTCTTTTAAATATTAATACTGATGAAAAATTCAAATAATATAATAATGGCTTTAACATTAGTAGTAGGAAGATTGTTAGAACTTTGTTATGAAAGTAGTAAGCCCAATCTACCTTGTTCCAACTGGGAAAATAATGGTCAAGGAAATGTAAAATTATATTTTGATCAATTACGGGATTTGTCTACCATTCACTGATATTTCCTATGAAGACAAATTAGCTAAATATGCAATGAATTGAAATTAAGCATTTAATATAATAATTGCCACTTAAAATACAATAAAAGCAAAACTAATTACATTTCCCAAAGAATTATATCCAGCAGCCCTATCTTCAGAGAAGTTTAAAACAGATATGGTGAATTGTGTGAATTATGAGCACTGTTCAATAAAATGACAGTACGTAAGAAATTAAAAAACACCAGTTTGTGAAACTAATTCCAATAACCTTGTGTTGGGTAGTGTTTCATTTCTTTAATTGCACCATGATGATTATTTATAAATTAGTATTTTGATGGCAACAACATTTTAATTTTAATTGCCTTCTGCCACTCTTTATGAATCTTAGTGAGAGTGCATTTGGTTATGGTTTTGGATAAGTGGTCCTGTGTTTTTAATGTTTAGTGAAAATTAATATTCTTCTTTCAACTCTTGCTGTCCACTATTCAAATGACAGCTGTGTTTGTGCTGCAATTATTCACCCATATGTAAAAATGAGTTAAAACATGTAAAGAGTAGGCAAGAAGAAAAGATGGAAGATGAGGAAATGTGTGAACATATCGAAGCAAAAAGATAGCAATGAATTTGTGTGCTATTAACCATGCACAATTAGGGTTATGTCTTTTAGCACCCATTGGAGAGTAGCACAAGCGGAGAGTCATTTGGAGATGTCAGTGGAAGCCAAGACTAGAACCGGGTGTTGCAAGGAAGACAGCAGAGGGAGGCAAGACAAGAATCGCGAGGGAGAGCACAGCTATGGATTTGGAAAAGGAATGAGGAGGGAACAAGCAGCCAAAGTTGGAACTGGAGTTAGCAGTCAGGATGGGGAAAGCACTTGGACAACTGATATATAATGCCATGAAGTGCTGCAACACAGGTTCGGCCCCTTTCCCTAGTAATGCAGGAATAGTTTGAATCTAGAATATCTCGAGGCCACTCTTGCATGCCACCTGACAGCCATCCAAGATTGGAATTGACAGTCAGAAAAGGCCAAATGTCCCATTCTCTCAGATACAGGAGGTTTACTGGTTAAGGGTTAAATAACATGGAAGGGAACCGCATTGAATTAAAACACAGAAGCAGATCATGTGGCCCAACCAGGCCATGTTTATCCTCCACAATTGGTCCTAATCCCATGTGCTCACCCTTGTACCTTTATCCTCTTTTCCTTCAATCGCCTATCTAACCTGTTCTTAAATCTTGACGTAGTCTCTGCTTGAATCAATAACTCTGGTAGTGCATTCCATAGCCTCACATCCCTCTGTGTAAATATAGGTTACTCCTCCCTGCTCTAGTAAATTCTTTACATTTAATCTTATATCTATATTTCCTCACTTTAGACCCCTCAACCAATGTAAGCAGTCTGTTTCTAGCCAGTGTTTCCTCTAATTTTCTTTGGGTCACGTGGCCCATTTAAAATTCCACGCATGTGCAGTTTATCCATTTAATAGCCGGTGAGCCGGCTGCGCGAGATCTCCAGAGTGCTGCGTGGCCGCGCAGCTTAAAGGGAACATTGTTTATATCTACTCTTATCCATTCAAAATTTTTAATTCCTCTATTAAATCACCTCATAACTATCTCTGTTCTAACAAAAATAGTCCCAGTTCTTCATTTTTATATTTACTCGTATCTGAGGAAATCTGCACTGTACCCTTTGTGTCTCAACGTCCTTCCTATAATGAGACTCCCAAAACTGCCACAGTATTCCAAATGTAGTCATTACATCTCGTCTTTTATATTCTATACTTCTTTATATAAAACCTAGTATTCCATTAGCTTTTTGTAATAGACTTACCTACTTGAATGCTAGTTTTAATGTTTTGTGAACTTTAACTCCCAAATCCTTCTACTTTTCACATCACCCATTCGAAGTATAAACATCTATTTTTTTTTTTTACCCGAAATGTACCACCTCACAATTGCTGCCACTTTTATTGCCCAGTTAGCTCAGTCTTCATCTTTCGATAATTTGCCCTATTTTAATCTGGTATCTATATTTTTGTTGTAAATTTTTCACTTTCCAATTGGACCTTAAAACTTGGCAAATGGTGGTCATTACTTCCGAGGTGCACGTCCACATTTAATTCATCTATCTGATCTTCATTACTCATAACTACACCTAGTGCATTTCTCCCCGTAAAGGCATTCAAACATACTGCACACTTTTTAGGCATTCCATTGTTTTTTTCTACTTACTCCCTCCCTCTCCCAGTCTGTGAGTGGGTCATTAAAGTGTCCAAGAGTAATAATACAATATATATTCTTCTAAGACTATTACGCATTGTCAGAACTACAGAATGAATGCATTGGCTTGATACATGTTTGAACTTTACTTCAAATCCCTCTTTGTACATATCCTGATTACCTGTGCTCTATAACCAGCAGCGATATTAACTGATTTCCATTGCTAGATACCCTAGGACAATATAAAGAAAGGGATTAGTGGAGCAGAGACTGTTTCAGCAGCTGGCACTGCCAGAACTTTTGCATAACTGTAAGTGACTGACTGTAATCCTAACTAAGGTGTCCATGAACAACATTTTTAAGTGCCTTAAATAATTGTTATTGTACAATTGTCTTCATGTTAATCCTATGTGTAAGGGGAGCTTGGGGTGTGGGTTCGAATCCACACTCCCCTTGGGTTCTGTACGTGTGATTTATGAGGGTGGTGAGTAACGAGGCACCAGACACTGGGTAAGAGTGCAAAAAAATGGCTAATGTTGTTTATTTAGAATAGCAAACACAAAGATAGAGGGCATAGGAAGAGGTAATAAAATAGCAGTAATGGCAAAATCTCATTCAACAACCTGAAAAATCTCGCAACAGGGAAGGGGAAAACAAGAGGTTAAAACATTCCGCTCACACACAACCACACCTCCCACTCCCACCCTTCCGACCAATTCCTATCCTAAATTGAGTCTGTGAGGGGGGTTGGGCTATACTAACAATCCTATCAACTCCAGGGTTCTATGGCACTTATTTCAGCTCGGGGTCCCGCTGGGTTGGGTTTTATGTTGTTGTTCGGTTTTCCTCTTCGATGTTGTGCCGGTTTCTTCTATCTGCCTCTCGGTTATCGTCAGACTACAGCTGTGAATCCAGGTTATTGAACCAGGTGTCCAGGTCTGCACAGCTCTGCATGTCCCAGCCTGATGCTTCGGCTATTCTCACCCTGTCCAGTGTGTTCAGGTCTAACAGCAGCACCTGCTGCCACTTACCAACCAGGAGGTTGGTTCGTGGGGTTTTAGTCTCGACCAAAATCAAAGTTTGCAAAACTCTCTCAGCTCCTTTCCCCCCAGCAGCCAGCAGCCCTTTCAAGAAATAACCCCAAACTGTTTTTCCTACTGCTCCAGCTGCAAGTCTTTTCCTCTCCACACCTTTCCTCCCCAGTGAACTCTGCCCACAACTCCCTTTTGGTCCACAACTGTTTTTCTCCACAACTCCCTTTCTGCAAGTTTTTTCATACAACTGTTTTTCTGGTGATTCAGTGTCTTATATTTGTATTCAATTCAGTTCTGGTCTTTTCGCGCTCAAACCCAGTGGGTGGTCCATTGTGTAAGTTTGGATGGGGAGATAGCTTTGAATATTGAATCAGAAGATGTCACACGTACACGCAGGTGTGAGGACCAGGGTATTGTTACGGGGCACATAGGTGCCTGAAAGTCTGTGGGTCCTTTGTTATAGTCCTGGGAGTCAGTGGGCCATTCCTGCAGTGATTCATAGTTTTGATTCAGAGCTATTGTCCATATTAATTAGGTAGATAATGGCCCACATTCGTAGTTTGATTTGTGGGGGGAAGTCATTTTCAAACTGGGCCGGGGAGTCCTTATTGGTTGAAGATTTCCCCACTTCAGGCCCGACTCGACCCCTGATTGGCCTGCCAGAATGCACTTTTCCCCCATTGGCCAGTGCCTCTGTCTTGCTTGTGAGCCAGACTCCACAATGTCTCTATCCACCCATACGTTTTCCCAGCCTGCTTTTACTTGGCCAAAAATGTTCATTTAGTGTACGGAACGATCCCATGTTAGTTTTCCTGTCCTTAGGGTGTTTCAAATGCGGCTGTGGATTTTCGAACCTTACATATGATGCTATTTTTGAAACATTGTAATCTGTCATATATCTCCTGTAAACTATCCTCTGGATTTTAAATATCAAGATGTAATACAGCATAGAATCCTTGGGGTAGATTATCCAACTGGCAACATCGAGGCACGCAGGAACTGGGAAATGCAGCATATGGAAGTTTTTTTCAGTTGCACTGATTTTACTGATTGCCATTTTTGGAGGGGTGGGGGATCCACAGAGCGGCCAGTGTCGGAGTAGTGAATGACTGACCGCAACTTCAGGATTTCCACGTTTAGATGTGCATGCGCTAAATCCTGAAGTTGCAGTCAGTTTTAGAGGGGTAATGATGCCGAACGCTGAAAGTTCGCTGTCACTACCCACCACAAAATCCGGGCCCCTGTTGTATTCTCTGCCAGACACTGTTAACAGCCCTCCTGTGGGGTGGGGGCTCTCGTATATCAGACAGGACATCCCTTCTTTGCCACATTTCTTGTAGCAATACCTCTCTTGCTGCATCCACAAATTTGGGATCTGTCTTGGTGATGTCCTGTTATATATGTATACAGTATTTGCAAGTATAGAAAAAGGCTCTGCATTTGGAACAGCTGTTTGGTCCTTTATGCAAGTGCTGCAGCATCAAATCAGTGACTGGCAAATTCCCACCAGGGAGCTTATTATGCATATCTAACTTGAGCAGGTGCAGAGTGCACCACACACACTTCCTGCCCCTAAAATGTGACCAACAGAAAGTGCACTCCAAGAACAAATCTGACACGATCATGTTTTTATTCTTTATTTGCAAATTTAGCGGGGGTTGGGGGGAATGAATTTCTACGGGGGATTCTCTCACTCGTCTGCTGTAACTACAACTGAAGATCTGCAGAAATTCCAAAAAAATGGCATTGTCGCTAATAATGCCTTTTTCTAAGATTTCTGGGTCTCCTATTGAAGTTAAACAGTTGATTTTTTTTTATTCATTCATGGGATGTGGGCGTCGCTGGTAGGACCAGCATATATTACCCAACCCTTATTGCCCTTGAAAGAGTGGTGCTGAGTCGTCACCTTGAACCACTGCAGTCTGTGTGGTGAACGTACTCCCACAGTGCTGTTAAGTAGGGAGTTCTACGATTTTGACTGAGCGACAATGAAGGAAAGGCAATATATATGCAAGTCAAGATAGTGTTTGTCTAGAAAGGGAACCCTTGAGATGGTGGTGTTCCCACGCACTTGCTGCCCTCTCCTTCTACCTCGCCTCTGGAATTCAGCTCTTTTGTCCATGTTTGGACCAAGGCTGTAGTGAGGTCTGGAGCTAAGTGATCCTGGCGGAACCTAAACTGAGCATCGGTGAGCAGGTTATTGGTGAGTAAATGCCACTTGATAGCACTGTCAATGACACCTTCCATCACTTTGCTGATAATTGAGAGTAGACTGATGGGACGGCAATTGGCCAGATTACGTTTGTGTGGAAAGGACATGTCTGGGCTATTTTCTACTTTGTCGGGTAGATGCCAGGGTTGTAGCTGTACTGGAACAGCTTGGCTAGAGGCGCGACTAGTTCTGGAGCACAAGTCTTCAGCACTACAGCGTGAATGTTGCCGGGGCCCATAACCTTTGCTGTATCCAGTGGATCATTAGCCCAGGCTTCTGGATTACTAGTCAAGTAACATAACCACAATGCTACCATACCCTCATCAGTGGGGAAAATACCCAAAGGAATTCACTTCCACTAAATAATTTTTAAATCAATTTTTCATCCCCAGTAGTATAACCTTAATTTATCACCTCAAAAATAACTTAAAAGTGCTCTATTGGATCTCCAGCAAAATTCAGAAGTGATGCCCTGATGCTGATTTTGCTTTTGAAGAAACAAACACTTTTCCTGCATCCCACTGCATTCTGTTCATGCTTGTTTTAGAACACAAACCAGAATATAATGTAATTAAGCAATTATTTTACCAATGTTTCTCAAATGTAATATGGTATCTGCAGGTTACCTTAACAATAGCCAGTAACAGAAAGTTGTACTGTATAACATCTGTAACATTGCAAAACATCCCAAAGGCTGGGGTCAGACCTGAGCAGCAGTAACCAGAAGAGTTAGCAATGGTGCATGAAGACACAGTCAAAAAGATAGGTTTTAAATCGGCTTTTGAAAGTGAGGTGAGATGCAACAAGGCAGAGGGGTTTAGAAAGAGAGAACATTTCAGAGTATAGAGGTGAGATGGATGAAAGCTTTGCCACCACTTGTGGAGCCAACTTTAAGCCCTCCAATTGCCACTCCATATCTCAATGCTTTTTAATTTCTAAGATTTTAGAACGTGTCACTGCCACCCAACTCTGTGTTCACTTCTCCAATGATTCCCTCTTCAAATTCTTTCATTCTGGCTTTTGACAAATTCACAGCCCTGGTCAAAATTATCATCAACGTTCTTTGTGCCCATAATGCATTATCTCTTCTTGACCTCTTAGAGGCATCGGTCATTCTTTCCCTCTCCAGTGTTTCTTTATAGTTCACCAACAAAGAACTGCTCTCACTTTCATTCCTATTTGTTTCACTGTAGCTGACTCCTATCTAGTAATAAATTCTTCTTCTACCTCTGCACAATCACTTCAGGAGTGCCTTTAGGCAACATTATCCATAGGTGTAGGTTCCACATTTATGTCAACGACACCGAGCTCTGCCTCTCGACCATCAACCTGAACTTTACAACAGTCGTTGTGTTGTCAGAATACCTGTCTGAACATTAAGTCATGAATGAGCCAGTACTTTTTCCAGCTGAAGATGGGAAAGAATAAAGCTATCGTTTTCAGAACCCACTAGAACCTCCCACCCTTGGTTCCAGCTCCATCCCCCTCCCCTGCTCCTTACTCAGCCTGATCCTGATGGTGTCAAACCTCAATGCCCTATTTATTTGATCCTGAGCTTCAGTTCAGACCCTATATCCTATCTATCACCAAGACCACTTTCACCTCCGCCCTTACCATACCCCCACCACTGAAACCCTTATAAATGCTCCTGAGCATTCCTAAAGAAATTCCAATTTGTTCAAAACTCTTGTAACTTGCAACCTGACCTATGCTAAATTACCCAGCGCCCTATCTTCAATGGCTTTCATTGGCTTCCCATCTCTCAACACTTTAAAATTAAAATTTTCCTCCTTGTTTGCAAATCCCTCCATGGTCTCGAACTCAACCTACCCTACATCGTAGTCCATGCCCTTCTATCCTCCTGTTCGTTCTCCTTTTCCTCTGTTTCACATCAGTGACACAGCTTTTAGTCTTCTTGGCTCTACTCCAGAATCCCCTGCCTAAATCCCTATATCCTGCTACTTCAGGACAGATTGGATAGGCTGGGTTTGTTCTCATTGGAATAGAGGAGGTTGAGAGGAGACCTCATTGAGATGTACAAAATATCGAGGGGTCTGGACATAGTGGATAGTAAGGGCCTATTTCCATTGGTGGAGGGGTATATTACGAGGGGGCATAATTTTACAGTGGTTGGTGGAAGGCTTAGAGGGGATTTGAGGAGGGGGGCTTCTTTACTCAGAGGGTTGTGGGGATCTGGAAGGAAGCTGCAGGGTTACGGACCTAGAGCTGGTAATTGGGATTAGACTGGATAACCTTTTGTTGGCCGGTGCAGATATAATGGTAAGTACTGCAGGGAATCGAATACGGCCAGGGTGATCTCCTGGACTAGTTTCAATCACCTGGATGGGTCGGAGAGGAATTTTCCAAGATTTTTTCCTCCCTAAATTGGTGTGGGTTTTTAATCTGGTTTTTGCCTCTCCCAAGAGGATCACATGGCTCCAGTTGGGGTGGAGTGTAGAATGTTTTAATATAAGGGGTGTCGCAGTTGTGTGAGGTGGACTGGTTGGGCTGGGTGCTCTTTGCCTTTCCGCCACTGTTCATTGTTCATAGGTTTTATATGTAACCTTCAGGGCTGCTGACCGAGGGCCATGCGGCTCTTTGTCGGCCGGCACGGACATGATGGCCCGAAATGGCCTCCTGCTGCGCTGTAAATTTCTATGTTTCATTCAATATCTTTAAAGTCTCCTCAAAACCTATATTTTCAACTATGCTTTCAGTCGTCAGTTCTACCTGTTCTCTTAATGCTTGCCATCTGTTTCTATTTGAAATGCTCTGGACCACTCACTGTTAGGGCCCAAGTTTCCACATGATTTGCGCCTGATTTTTAGGAGCAACTGGTGGAGAACGGACTATCTTAGAAATCGCAATTCTCCACATTTTTTTTTCTGCAGGTAGAACAGTTCTACTTTGGAACAGAATTTTTTCTTCAAAAGGGGGCGTGTCCGGCCACTGACGCCTGATTTGAAAGTTTCCACAGTGAAAACGTACTCCAAACTAACTTAGAATGGAGCAAGTGAAGATTTTTGTAGAACTGAAAAAACCTGTTCTACACATTAAAAAATCCGGCGCAGGTTACAAATTAGGCGTCCGGAACGAGGTAGGGGGGGAAGGGAAGTCATTAAATTCTACAATAAATCCTTATTTATACTTATACAAATATTATACAAATAAATCCAACCTGAATAAACATTTATAAGCAAAGAAAAGATTAAATAAACCATCTTCCTACCTGTGTGAAAGTGCTTCAGCCAGCCTCACAAGTTCGTTCCCGACGGCGGGCAGAAGGGAGTGCGGGCCCGCCCGCCCGAACGCAGTGGGGGGGAGGGGGGGGGAAGGAAGACGTTCCCGACGGCGGGAGGAAGGGAGTGCAGGCCCGCCCCGCCCGAACGCAGCGGGGGGGGGGGGGGGGGAGGAGAGGGAGGAAGACGTTCCCGGCGGGGGAGGGGGGCGGAAAGGAGACAGTGCGAAGGCTGCAGGAAGCCTCAGTGCTGATGGCAATGTGCTTTTATTAAAAAATGTTCAAAAATTAAACAGCTACAAAGAACTACAAAAATGGCCAAGTGCCAATGTTTCCTTCACACTGCGCGTGCGCGAACGCTCCAACGCGCACGCACTGCGTTGCCGGCAGGAAAAAAAACTAATTTAAATAGTACCCGCCCCCTCCCACTTACAAAATCGGCGCGAGTGTAGGCTCCGCCCCCCTGGGCGCCGCGCCAAACATACAAGGAGCTGCAAAGCGCTCGAGAATCGCGAGTTTTTTTTCCGGCGCCGTTTTAGGCGTGAAAAACGGACGCCCAGCTCGGAGGGGCGCCCATTTTTTATCGTGTGGAAACTTGGGCCCATAGAGTGGCTACTTAAATGCAAGTTGTTTATGCAAAAAATTCCAGTAAGCATTCACTTATTGCTTCAATAAATTAGAAATACTCATCATTTAAGATAGATTTCACATTTTATCACAGTTCCTTTCTTCCAAAAATGTAAATGCTACAAATAGTCCTTTGGCTCCAAGTCTAAATCAAATAGAGTCTAGTTTTAACATGCAACATCCTATGGAAATTAGGATTTTTGTAAAAGTCTATAAACTTGAAACAGCATAATGAATTATGGTCATATAGGTTAATAGACAGTTTCTGGCAATTCGTGGAGTAGCTAGCTAACTGCTCTTGTGCCTTTTGAAGTGCTACAATTTTTTAAATAGTTTTTAAACTTCTTCCTTCTTTTGACTAATGAATATTCTGAAACAATGCTGCTGGGCTATCGTGTTATGTAAAACGCCACCAGATTGTAATCTGTTGAGTGGATTCCACCAGTAATCAGATACCAAGTTCATTTGAAAATGGTTCTCAGTCTGAGCTATTTATATATCCTGTGTCGACATCTATAAGAACTGACTCAAAGCATTTTCTTTAATAGTTGAAACTTATTTGTTGATTCTCAACAAACTTGATGAAAATTTCCCAAGTTATGCTGTTGATTCTTCTTGATAACATACATCCTGGGAAAATTGGTGCATTGTTCCATGTCCTTGAACATTGTGCACTTTGAACATTTAACTTGTCATTATAGAGTGTTACAATCTTGATGAGAAATGTTCACTCTTAATCCTATTTCCTTTCAATATTCAGGAAGTGGCAAACCATTTCCTAACCTGTTTGTGTCCAAATTCATGGACTTGCACCTGAAATTACTTTAGACCGCATTTGAGTTTAACCAGCCTTAAAAGTGATTTTTCTCATCAGAAAAAGAGAACATGGAAACTTTTCACTTGTACTGTAGAATTCAAGTCCTCCTCATTTTCTCCCCTTGTCTTACTTCCTCTCTCAAAAGTTGTGACTCAGATTGAAATGTGGCCCCACAGGGGTTACAGCCACCAAAATTATTTTTTTCAAGTGGGATTCCAGTCAGTAAGTGTCAAAAGATGGTTTTATCATGTCCGATACTGTTGGCACTAGGTATCAACACACTGGCAGTTTCCAACGGGGTCACTGGATAGCAATCAGAAGGGCAAGTCCTCTCTAACTTTTTCTTTCTCTTTCTAGCCCAGGGATGCTAAAGGCATTTATAGTGCCCCATTGCCACCCTGTCTGAACTTAGTTACTCTACATAGTCCAAGGATCAAGCCTGCAACCATCTTTGCTGCTTTGTTCAGTAGTGCACATTTAATTACTGATCTAACTCCCAATATGTCAGTAAATTTGTGTTGTGCTGAAAGTATTGCTGTTGGTGCTGAATTTTGCCACCTTTAGCTGACTATCTCTGTATGGTGATTTGCTAACATTATCACTGGCTTTTTTAACATTCATTATAAAATCTGCACACCCATTGCAGATGCAGAGTAAATCTCTCTGGTCTAATATTTTTCTCAATTCCAACCATAAAAGTGTACCACTATCACACTAGTGGAATATTTCCGTTTCCAACACCAGCCATTCTTAAGGCCTCTGAGTGAAATTGCTGCATCATATGATGTTTTTTGTTGCTGGCTGCTGCCAGCTAGGTCTATCCAAAGTAATTTTATGATGTATCCAGTAGAGAATAATTATCTTTATCTAGATTGTGCCATATTTTGTACATGCATTGTTTACTATAGGATGAACTGTAAATAATATTTTTTTTTCCTATCTCCTGTGATGGGAACTATTATTGAAATAATGTAGCTCGATATTTATTGTCTTGATCTCATTTCAACATTTATTTGACTTTTATGGTATTTTCATACAAAAGTTACTGGAACACTATTGTATGCTTACCAATATTGTTGAAAATCCTAGAATGCTGGTTGGAAATTTAAAATGTTTTTGCCTTGTTTCTCTCTTGGATAGCCCATGAAAAGAAGTATATTAGTAGAGGAGAAGCAACCATAGCTCCTGCTACACAGTCAAAACTATCACGTGTGAGTAGTGGTTTTGGCCTGTCAAAGTTGACTGGATCCAGGCGAAACAGGAAGGAAAGTGGAATCAGTAAAAATAACCTCACATCACAGGTAGACTTTCTCCTTTTAATTTGATCATTTTAGTCTGCATCACCTACACCTGGAATTGAAATAATGGCTGTAATCTGTTTCCTATTTTGGTATACTTTAGTGAACTGTGAAATCCAAAAGAATGCCAAATAAAACAAGAACTTAACCTCCTTCCAGTCTCTTAATATCAGCAGCAACAATTCTCAAAGAAAAAAGCACAAATCTTTGTGGAATCTTGCTTGGCAATCCTGTAGGCCTCACCCGATGTCAGGGTTAAATTAAATATGGGGCTAGATTTTCCATTATTTTTGCATGCATAACGCCCACTTAACATCCATTTTAACGCTGAAATGACATGTAACGCCCAGATATCACCCATTTAGCCACAAAATGGAAACTGACGCCCATTACTCGATCACTTATCGCCGAGCGTTACTTTCTGCATGTGCGTAATGTCGAGAAAAAATAATACCGCCCGCCTAATGTTTTTTGTCGTAAAGATTACATTTGCCGAAACTAACGCCCAGTATATCGCTCATCCTTACTTTCGGCACCTCACCCACAATATTGCTCGGCGAAAAAAACAGCGGGGAAAAGTGGAACTAACCGGAACTACTCACAGCGGTATGGACACCATGTTCTAAATCACATGTCGCATCATTTAAAAGGCTGCTCTACTTCAACCTTGGGGGAGTTCGGATGTACTCTGGAGGTCTTTGGAGGTGATGTGAACATCTGAACAAACATCTTATCATACTGTGGACGATTGGAATTTAATAGGTGTCTTAGTGGGGACATTCATTCTTTGTGACCAATCGGTGGAAAACAGAGAGCTATTGCAATGGCACCTGTCATTTCTCACCCTCTCTTGATGACCACTTACATGCTGCAGACTCGAGATGGCAGAAGGTATGCTCGACAGCATCATGTGCCCAATGTAAGACGTGACAGACTGATGAGGGGGACCAGACGTTACACCCCCCGCAAGTACAGGGAGAAGCAGTGGATGACACTAAACTGGGTGGCGGTGTGAGCTGTGAGGAGGATGCTAAGAGGTGCAGGGTGACTTGGACAGGTTAGGTGAGTGGGCAAATGCATGGCAGATGCAGTATAATGTGGATAAATGTGAGATTATCCACTTTGGTGGCAAAAACATGAAGGCAGAATATTATCTGAATGGTGACAGATTAGGAAAAGGGGAGGTGCAACGAGACCTGGGTGTCATGGTTCATCAGTCATTGAAAGTTGGCATGCAGGTACAGCAGGTGGTGAAGAAGGCAAATGGTATGTTGGCCTTCATAGCTAGGGGATTTGAGTATAGGAGCAGGGAGGTCTTACTGCAGTTGTACAGTAAGGAATATTGTATTCAGTTTTGGTCTCCTAATCTGAGGAAGGACGTTCTTGCTATATTGAGGGAGTGCAGCGAAGGTTCACCAGACTGATTCCCGGGATGGCTGGACTGTCATATGAGGAGGAACTGGATCGACTGGGCCTATATTCACTGGAGTTTAGAAGGATGAGAGGGGATCTCATAGAAACGTATAAAATTCTGATGGGACTGGACAGGTTAGATGCAGGAAGAGTGCTCCCGATGTTGGGGAAGTCCAGAACCAGGGGACACAGTCTTAAGGATAAGGGGTAATCCATTTAGGACTAAGATGAGGAGAAACTTCTTCACTCAGAGAGTTGTTAACCTTGTGGAGTTCTTTACTGCAGAGTGTTGTTGATGCCAGTTCATTGGATACATTCAAAAGAGAGTTAGATATGGCCCTTACGGCTAAAGGGATCAAGGGGTATGGAGAGAAAGCAGGAAAAGGGGTACTGAGGTGAATGATCAGCCATGATCTTATTGAATGGTGGTGCAGGCTCGAAGGGCTGAATGACCTACTCCTGCACCTATTTTCTTTGTTTCTGTGTAACTTGCCCGACACCACCTGCCTTCAGAGACTGCGCTTCCACAAAGAGGTTATCAGTGGAGATCTGCAGCCTGCCAGCACCATCAGGACCGCACTGTCCATCGAGGTCAAAGTCACCACGGCACTGTCGTTCTATGCCTTGGGTTCTTTTCAGGCCTCAGCTGGCGACATTTGCGATATGTTTCAGCATGCCACACATTGCTGCATTAGACAGGTCACTGAAGCCCTGTATGCATGCAGGATGGACTTTATCAGCTTCCCTATGACCAGGGAGGCTCAGACTGAGAGGGCTTTAGGATTCTACCGAATTGCTAACTTCCCCAAGGTGCAAGGAGCAATAGACTGTACGCACATCATGATGCGGGCACCTTTTCAGAATGCAGAGGTTTTCAGGAACCGCAAGGGATTCCACTCCCTGAATGTGCAACTCGTTGTCGACCACCAGAAAATTATTATAGCAGTGAATGCTAAATTTCCGGGCAGCATCCATGATGCTCACATCCTGACTTGTTTAGCAATCAGCCACAACGTCAATGCTGGATGCTTGCTGACAAAGGATATGGCCGAGCCACCTGGCTAATGACCCCCATGCGTGACACCCACACCGAAGCCAAGAAGCGATACAACCAGAGCCACTTGTAATATCATGGAGAAAACCATTGGAGTGCTTGAGCAGCGCTTTAGATGCCTGGACCACTCTGGAGGCGAGCTCCAATACCACCCTGAGCAGGTAGCCCATTTCTTGGAGGTGTGCTTCATGCTGCACAACTTGGCTATCAGGAGGGGACAAGAATTGCCAGAAGGGTGTGACGGTCCACCTCAGGAGCGAGAGGAAGAGGAGGACGAGGAGGTGGACGCTGATCTCGGGCCACACAATCAGGGTGACGCTGAAGCCATGCCCCCGCCCCCCCTGTAGACCGCAGGAAAGGGCCCATGGTAGCATCATAGCTGCAAGATTCTTGCGTCAGGAGCTCATAAATGAGCGCTTTGCCTGAAAGAAAATTGGTGGTCTTTACAAGGCTGACACACTGCTGGGCATGCAGGTCATACATCAATGGTGGCATCACCTTGGTGACAGTTTTTGATTGAAGTTAAGTGTAATTATGCCCTTTGATGTTGAGGAATCACTAGTGTGTAACGGTGCAGCTATCTGAGCCAATGCGCAACAAGGTTATGTTAAATAAACATTTAAATCGAACATTTGTCTCAAATCCTAAGTATATTCTGTAAAAACCAACCCTCCGCCCCCACCCCCAGCTTCTCCTCCCCACCTCGATCCCTTCCCCTCCTGACTCCAAGCTGCCTGGCCGATGAGCTCCTCAGGCGCTGCTTCATTGCGGGAGTGGCAGGGGGGGGATGGCAGCAGAAATGCTGCTTGGACGGATACGAAATAGGACGGCCCCGAGGTGGGAAGGTGCTCTGAGCCAGAAGCAAGATGTTGCTCCTGGCGCTCGTTTCGTTGGCAATGGGGGTGCGGCACCTTGGGGTGCAGTGCAGTGCTCCGGGACCACTGGGAGCCCTCTGCCACCAGTGTTCCTGGCTAACAGCTGCAGGGCCTCCTCCATCCCTTCCATGTTATATATTATTTGTTGGACAAAAACTCGGTGCCAACTATGTTCTTGGTGTTTAGTAGGCTTTTTGCTGCTGATGAATCTCCCTCGTGCCTCCCACAACAGCCAAATAAGCACACACCACACCCACACACGCTTTCAGTCCCTCTCTGCTCCCTCGCTCTCTGTCTCCTCTTCTGCGCATGTAATGATGACCCCTGACCTGAATCGCTGGAAACGAGCGTTGTCATGCCGTTGCTAAGGACGGCGACACTTTACGGCAGAAGGTCAGAGAGATTTAACGCTAACGCTCATTTCCAATCGCTCGTGGTAACGCCCAATTTTTAAAATGGAGACTAGGGGCTTTGAAAAAGGGCGACAAGCCGGAGGTCTGAAAACCCATTTTTACCACCCACGACGGAAATACCGCCCATTTTTGGGCGATCTGCTCAAAAGTGTAAAATCTAGCCCATGGATTTAGACAGAATGTAACTTCAAACAGAATGTATTGAAGCCAACTAGTATACACCTGAATTGGTGATGGTATAAAGCAGACTTTCCCTAGGGGGTTGGTTTTATTCCAATTTACGTGCATACCAATATTATCTTGCAGTGGACTACAAAAGAATCATCCTCCTGTCGCACACATTCCATCCACTGTTGCCCATTCAATTAAAATTTTAGCAAAATTAAATTTGCACATGTTGACATGCATTCACACATTGTGACCAGTGTTCCCTCTAATTATTTTTTAGGCCGTGCAGCCCATTTAAAAGCTGGTGAGGTGGCTGACCGGACCTCCAGAGTGCTGTGCAGCCATGCAGCATAAAGGGAACATTGACTGTCAACTTCACTCTTTTGCTTGGATAGATTTAATATACCAAGCACTGGCAAATTATCACTAATACTAGACGATATAGGTGTAACCCTTAGCAATTTACTGTATGGGGGGGGGTTTTGTTTATTCCGCAAGGTGACTTGAATGCATGTGAAAATGCAAGGGGTGATGCTTTGCTCACAACGAAGAGCTACACTCCCAGGCCGGAGAATCGGGGCTACAATGTTGGACCCAGTCTCTGACTGACTAGTGCTTCCTATGAGAGCACTTCCTTTTAAAGTGTAGGATTTCAGAATTACCTCTGTGGTCTTATAAAATGTTGGTGCTTCTTCCATAAACACTTTATTAATTTGTATCTCGCCCCCTCAGGAAACCTCCCAGTGGATGTTCACTCACATTGCTGTTGTACGGGATTTAGTGGATATGCAATATAAAGAATATCAGGAGGTAAAGGCTATATATATATTTTTTAAAAGCTACTTCCTTAAGAATCTGTTCATTTCGAACATTCTCATTGCATCTAATTTTCATCCTTCTCTCACCTTCACATGGTCCATCTCCGACTCTTCCCTTCCCTTCCTCGACTTCTCTGTCTCCATTTCTGGGGATAGACTATTGATAAGCATTCACTATATGCCCACTGACTCCCACAGCTACCTGAACTACACTTCCTCCCACCCCGCATCCTGTTAGGACTCCATTCCATTTTGCCAGTTTCTCTACCTCCATCGCGTCTGATCTGACGACCCCACCTTCCACACTAGTGCCTCTGATATGTTGTCTTTTTTCCTCAACTGAGGATTTCCCTCCGCCGTGGTTAACATGGCCCTCAACCGTGTCTGTTCTATTTCCCACACCTCTGCTCTCACCCTTTCCCCGCGACAGGGTTCCCCTTGTCCTCACCTTTCACCCCACCAGCCTCCATATTCGACGGATCATCCTCCACAATTTCCACCACCTCCAGCGAGATCCCACCACCAATCACATCTTCCCCTCCCCTCCCCTCTCAGCGTTCCCAAGGGACCGCTCCTTCCATGACACCCTGGTCAATTCCGCAGTCACCCCCAGCAGCCCCTCCCCTTCCCACGGCACCTTCCCGTGCAAGCGCAGGAGATGCAACACCTCCCCTTTTATCTCCTCCCTTCCCACTGTCTAGGGCCCCAAATACTCCTTCCAGGTGAAATAGCGATTTACTTGTTGTACTTTCAACTTAGTACACTGTATTCACTGCTCACGATGTGGTCGTCTCTACATTGGGGAGATCAAACGTAGATTGGGTGACCACTTTGCGGAACACCTCCACACAGTCCGTAAATGTGACCCAGAGCTTCCGGTCGCCTGTCACTTTAATTCCCCGCTCCACTCCCACTCTGACATCTCTGTCCTCGGCCTCCTACACTGTTCCAATGAAGCTCAACGAAAGGTCTTCAGGAACAGTACCTCATCTTTCGTTTAGGTATTTTACAGCCTTCTGGACTCGACCTCCTCCCTTCCCGCTGTCCAGGGCCCCAAATACTCCTTCCAGGTGAAACAGCGATTTACTTGTCCCTTTCAATTTAGTATACTGTATTCGCTGCTCACGATATGATCCCCTCTACATTGGGGAGACCAAACGTAGATTGGGTGACCGCTTTGCGGAACACCTCTGTACAGTCCGTAAGCGTGACCCAGAGCTTCCAGTCACCCTGTCACTTTAATTCCCCACTCCACTCCCACTCCAACATCTCCATCAACAATTTCAGACCTTAACCGTTGCCCATATTTTGCTCCCCTTCCTCCTTTTATTAAACCTCCACCCCCCACCCCCCCCCCCCGATCTTATGTATTTTTTCTCTCTCTGTTTGCCATGGCAGCTGGTCATTATTCCGCCATTCACACCCTATCTAGACTCATCTTTTTGTAACTTCTGCCATTACCATCTCAAGTCGGCACATCATCCCTTTTGTTTCTCAAATCTCTCCTGCCTTCCACCATATCCCAGACCTTCCCTTTTTGTTCTTTCCTCCCCTCCCCCCTTCAGTGCTCCTTTAAGAATCTGTTCATTTCAAACATTTGCCAGTTCTGACGAAGGGTCATCGACCTGAAACATTAACTCTGTTTCTCTCCACAGATGCTGCCTGACTCGCTGAGATTTCCAACATTTTCTATTTTTATTTCAGATTCCAACTTCCACAGTGTTTTACTTTTGATTTCCTTAAATATAATGTTTTATCTGGTGAATTTAAGGGCTTTTTTATATCTCGTGCTGGCCAAGATCTAGGTATTCAAACATTCAGTTGTTTATCATATTTAATCCAAGCGTGTATTCAAAGATTTGGTTGAGCAGAATTATTCAATGATGGGAGAATGCATAGGATGCTATACATGCATTATAGACAGACTCTCAAAATGTATCTGTCTTTGCTGTAACAGTGTGAAAAGTATCTTCTCCATGCAGCAAAACTTTTTTTGGTTAAGAGTAAATGTTTTTAAATATGGAAAGCTATAAAAAAAAGCATATTGCAGCATTAAACACTTAGGATGATGTTGGTTTGCACATTAAAATACTCATGAGATTAAAAATATAGCCAGTATTCAGACCATCAGTAATAGCGGTTGTCAGCTTCACTGCTCCACAACTGCATGTTGAGAAGAGGGAAAAAGAAACATGAAAAATTAGGAAGTACATTTGTAGGTGTCAGGGCAAGTTGATAAAGCCGATTTAAGATAAAAACAGTTTTTTTAAAAAAATGTATTGGCTTTATAAATGGGATACAGTAGAGGTTAGGGCTCAGTTGGAATGTTGTGTCCAATTCTGGACTCCACACTTTAGAAAAGGTGTCCAGGCCTTGCAGAGGAGATTTGCTCAAATTATATCAGGGATGAGGGACTTCAGTTATGTGGAGAGAGTAGAGAAATGAGAATTGTGCTCCTTCGAGCAGAGGAGGTTCAGGGGAAATTTAATCGAGGTATTCAAAATTATGAACTCTTTTGATTGAGTAAATAACGAGAAACTGGCAGGTAACCAGGGGCCACAGATCTAAATAATTGGTAAAAGAAGGGAGATGAGATTTTGTTTTACGCGGTGAGTGCACTACTTGAAACGTTGGTGGCAGTAGATTCAACAGTAACTTTCAAAAGGGAATTGTATATATAGTTTAAAATGAAAGATTTTCAGGGCTGTGGGAGAAGAGCAGGAGAGTGGGCTAATTGGCTAGTGCTTTCATAGAGCCGGCACAGGCATGATTGGTCAGATTGCCTCTTTCTGTGCTACTTTACAATAGCTGCTTGTTGAGCTGGGACTGGGCTAATCCTGATGCACTGGTGCAGGGATGAGTTCTTAAAATTAATACAGAAGGCACTTTGTCAGTTATGAAGAAGCCTGTTTATATCAATCTATACCTGTGGCATTTTCAATTTAGTTCCCTGGTATGTTATTACTTGCTGCAAGGTTCATGTTAACCGAGTATAGTAAGAGTACTTGACTATCGATCATATTAACCAGAATATTTTTTGTGGGTCAGAGCCTTGTTGATTTTACATTTAACAGAGATTTGGGTGATGTGCGAGTGGCGGTGGGAGAAGGGCAGGAGAGAAAAGACTGATTGCAGTAACATCAGTAAGCAATACACCAATGTAAGTACTTTACATAAGAACATAAGCAATAGGAGCAGGAGTAGGCCATTTGGCCCCTCGAGCTTGCTGCGCCATTCAAAAAGATCATGGCTGATCTGATCCAGGTCTCAACTCCATTTCCCCGTCCTCTCCCCATAACCCTTGACTCTCATCGTTCAAAAATCTGTCTTATCTCCACCTTAAATACATTCAATGACCCAGCCTCCACAGCTCTCTGAGGTAGAGAATTCCAAAGATTCATGATCTGCTGCGAGAAGAAATTACTCCTCATTTCCATTTTAAATGGCCGACCCTTTATTCTGAAACTATGCCCCTTAGTTCTAGATTCCCCCACTAGGGGAAACATCCTCTCTGCATCTATCCTGTCAAGCCCCCTCAGAATCTTATACGTTTCAATAAGATCACCTCTAAGTCTTCTAAACACCAATGAGTATAGGCCCAACCTGCTCAACCGTTCTTCATATGACACCCCCTTCATCTAAGGAATCAACCTTGTTGAACCTTCACTGAACTGCCTCCAATGCAAGTATATCCTTCCTTAAATAAGGAGACCAAAACTGTATGCAGTACTCCAGGTGCGGTCTTAACCAACACTCTGTACAGTTGTAGCAGGTCTTCCCTACTTTTATACTCCATCCCCCTTGTAATAAAGGCCAACATTTCATTTGCCTTCCTAATTACTTGCTGTACCTGTATGCTAACTTTTTGTGCTTCATGTACAAGGATCCCAGATCCTTCTATACCACAGCATTTTGAAATCTCTCGCCATTTAAATAATTTGCTTTTTTATTTTTCTTACCACTGTGAATAACCTCACATTTTCCCACATTATATTCCATCTACAAAATGTTAGCCCACTCACTTATCCTATCTATCTATATTCCTTTGTAGATTATTTGTGTCCTCCTCACAACTTGCTTTCCCACCTATCTTTGTATCATTAGCAAATTTGACTACATTACACTCTGTCCCTTCATCCAAGTCATTAATATAGATTGTAAATAGTCGAGGCCCCAGCACTGATCCCTATGGCACCCCACTAGTTACAGTTTGCCAACCTGAAAATGACCCATTTATCCCAACACTGCTTTCTGTTAGTTAGCCAATCCTCTATCTACGCTAATATATTACCCCCAACCCCGTAATATCTTATCTTGTGCAGTAATCTTCCATGTGGCACCTTACCGAATGCTTTCTGGAAATCCAAATACATGACATCTTTATCCTCTTTATCCACCCTGCTTGTTATATCCTCAAAGAACTCTAGCAAATTTGTCAAACATGATTTCCCTTTCATAAAACCATGCTGACTCTGCTTGACTGCATTATGATTTTCTAAATGTCCTGCTACTACTTCCTTAATGATGGACTCCAGCATTTTCCCAATGACAGATGTTCGACTAACTGGGCTGTAGTTTCTTGCTTTCTGGGTCCCTCATTTCTTGAACAGGGGCATTACATTTGTGGTTTTCCAATCTGCTGGAACCTCTTCAGAATCCAGGGAATTTTGGTAGATTACAACCAATGCATGCACTATCTCTGCAGCCACCTCTTTTAAGACCCTAGGATGCAGGCCATCAGGTCCAGGGGACTTGTCCACCTTTAGTGCCATTAGTTGCCTAGTATTTTTTCTTGTGATTGTTTTAAGTCCCCCGCCCCGCCCCAATAGTCCCTTGATTATCAATTATTGGGATGCTTTTAGTATCTTCGACTGTGAAGACCGATACAAAATATTTGTTAAAAACCTCTGCCTTCCCTATTTCCCATTATTAATTCCCCAGTCTCACCCGCTAAGGGACCAACATTTACTTTAGCCACACTCTTCCTTTCTATATACCTGCAAAAGTTCTTGCTGTCTGTTTTTATATTTCTTGCTAGTTTGCTGTCATAAGCTATCTTCTCTCTTTATCATTATTTTAGTCGTCCTTTGCTGGTTTCTAAAAATGTCCCAATCCTCTGGCCTTCCACTATTCTTCGCAACATTGTATGCCTTTGTTTTCAATTTGATACCATCCTTTACTTCCTTCGTTAGTCACGGATGGTTCATCCTTCTCTTAGTGTCATTCTTTCTCAATGGAATATATCTTTGCTGAGAGTTATGAAATACTTCCTTAAATGTTTGCCTCTGCTTTTTACAATCTTACCCTTTAATATATTTTCCCTGTCCACTTTAACCAACTCTGCCTTCATACCTTTTTAATTAATTACCTTTATTTAAGTTCAGGACACTAGTTTGGGACCTAGCTTTCTCACCCTCAAACAGAATTTGAAATTCTACCATGCTATGCCTTAACCTACAGGGCTACGGACCAAAAGCTGGAAAGTGGGATTAGGCTAGATAGCTCTTGGTCGGTCGCCGCGGACACGATGGGCCGAAATGGCCTCCTTCCATGCTGTAAATTTCTATGCTGCTTCTATGATTCTATGATCACTTCCCATACCAGATCTAAAATGGTCTGCTCCCTGGTTGGTTCCACAACATATTGTTCCAAGAAATCGTCCTGCATACACTCTATGAACTCTTCCTCCAGGCTACCTTTGACACTTTGATTTGTCCAATCAATATGAAGATTAATAATCAATATTATTCGCCTTAGAATTGCCTTGCCCTTTAAATTACCCGTTTCAATAATCTTCACTACAAAGATGGTACAATTCTATGCTTAGTTAGCTAACTTAGCTGTGGCAGCAGGAAGGGCACTATAATTGGCCATAGTACCCCTGGGTAAGAAGGGCGAAATCTGCTCGGGTTCCTGGTCCTAATCAATATCCAGTGACCTTACTGGAAGTGTGTATATATGAATGCTGGGAGGAAGGATTGGGCTCAGCTGTGATGCCCTTCCTCCAATTGAATTATCTGCCAACACTTTGTCAAGATTGACGCACAAATAATGTAATTTGAGCGTGATGCCAAAGGATATCAATCTACTGGTCAGGTGGGCAGAGCAGTGGCAAATGGAATTTAACTCCGAGAAGTGTGAGGTGATGCACTTTGGGAGGGCTAATAAGGAAAGGTTATACACATTAAGCGGTAGGCCACTTAATAGTGTAGATGAACAAAAGTACCTTAGAGTGCTTGTCCACAGATCCCTGAAAGTAGCAGGCCAGGTGGATAAGGTGGTTAAGAAGGCATATAGAATGCTTGCCTTTATTGGCCAAGGCACAGAATATAAGAGCAGGGAGGTTAGGCTTAAATTGTATAATACTTTGGTTAGGCCACAGCTGGAGTACTGCGTGCAGTTTTGGTCGCTGTATTATAGGAAGGACGTGATTGCACTAGAGAGGGTGCAGAGGAGATTTACTCAATTGCTGCCTGGAATGAAGAGTCTTCGTTATGAGGACAAATTGGATAGGCTGGGCTTGTTCTCACTGGAACAGAGAAGGTTGAGAGGAGACCTCATTGAGGTGTACAAAATATTGAGGGGCTTGGACATAGTGGATAGTAAAGGTCTATTTCCATTGGTGGAGGGGGCTATTACAAGGGAGCATAATTTTAAGGTGGTTGGTGCAAGGCTTAGAGGGGATTTGAGGGGGGAGCTTCTTTACGCAGAGGGTTGTGGGGTTCTGGAACTCGCTGCCTGGAAGAGTGGTGGATGCAGAAACCTTCACCACTTTTAAGAGATAGTTGGATGGGCACTTAAAGTGCCGTAACCTGCAGGGTCACTGACCTAGAGCTGGTAATTGGGATTGGCTGGATGACCTTTTGTTGGTTGGTGCAGATATAATGGTAAGTACTGCAGGGAATAGAATACGGCCAGGGTGATCTCCTGGACTAGTTTCGATCGCCTGGATGGGTCGGAGAGGAATTTTCCCAGATTTTTTCTCGCTAAATTGGCCTGGGTTTTTATCTGGTTTTTGCCTCTCCCAGGAGATCACATGGCTCCGGTTGGGGTGGAGTGTAGATGTTTTTAGTATAAGGGATGTTGCAGTGGTGTGAGGCGGGCTGGTTGGGCTGGGTGCTCTTTGCCTTTCTGTCATTGTTCATAGGTTTGTATGCAAACTTTAGGGCTGCTGACCAAGGGCCGGCGCAGGCACAATGGGCCGAAATTCCCTCCTTTTGCGCTGTAAATTTCTGTGTTTCTATGTAGTAACTGAAAGCGTTTGGCTTACCAGCTTTAAGTGACTGTTGGGTCTTGCCAGTTACAAAATACAGCTGAGGTTTGGCTTTAAGTACAGACTGCTGAAGAGTGGTTGCTGACTTTTATTTTTAATTTTCTCCATTTGACTGAGTCAAAAGCAGTGTTTTATGATGAATTCTTTAAATTTGATGGTCACCTGCGGATCTCACGATTTAAAAAAAAAATGAAGTTTATAGAATTATGCTGCCAAACCAAGATTATCACAGGCAGGAAGTGGATGCATTTTGGGGAAAAAAATCACTTGGACTAAAGTTTTTTGTTACCACTTTATATGTTGATGTATCTGGTAACCATCGGTATGTTAAAATATACGCATATGTATTGAGTACACATATGGAACTTTCTTCCTTTCCCCTCTCCTCACCCCAGTTAACAATTAATTTTCTCATTTGCAGCGTCAGCAAAATGCCCTGAAGTATGTAACTGAAGAATGGGCTCAGATAGAGTATGAGCTATTGCGAGAGAGAGGCTTATGGGGGCCTCCAATTGGATCACATCTCGATAAATGGATGTTGGAAATGCCAGAGGGACCCTGCCGAATGAGAAAGAAGATGGTGCGGAATGACATGTTTTATATACATTATCCCTATGTACCAGAAAATGAGCATGAGTCTACCAGTCTGCTGGTGAGTATTGCAGAAGCTGGTACTGAAACAGAACAAATATTTTTTGCATGGCTCCATAAATTATTAAAAATGATTGTGTTGTAAACCATGTTATTACTGAAAGATACATTTGGTCATTAATGGAATATAACATTTCTTCATCTGTGAAATTTGAGAATGAATTTACATTTTTTGTTTCTGTTTTTAAATGCAAGATGGTGAGAAACTTGGTGTAAGACTCCAGACTGTATTGGTTTATTCTTCTGAGATTAATTTGCTACATTATTTTAATAAGTGTGGCAAACACAAAACTAGTCCAGTTGACAGTATGACCGTGAAAATCTAGTTTCTATTCAAGAGCAACATCAACTTCAAATCTTAGATAACGTTTCTAGATATAATTTTTAAGAATGTGGTAATGATGATCCTGTATAATGATTAAGGATATCCTCATGCATCTTTGCATAAAGCATCGTGAAAGTTATTAAAATAGGCAGTATTTACCATTCTTGTGTATCAGTCAGTGAGGCTTCTTAATTCCCTAAATTGTTATAAATCAAACTTCAATTATTATTTTGTTAAACATAACATAAGAAATAGGAGCAGGAGTAGGTCATACGGCCCCTTGAGTCTGCTCCGCCATTTAATACAATCATGGCTGAACCGATCATGGACTCGGGTCCACTTCCCTGCCCGCTCCCCATAACCTCTTATTCCCTTATCGGTTAAGAAACTGTCTATCTCTGTCTTAAATGTATTCAATGACCCAGCTTCCACAGCTCTCTGAGGCAGCGAATTCCACAGATTTACAACCCTCAGAGAAGAAATTCCTCCTCATCTCAGTTTTAAATGGGCGGCCCCTTATTCTAAGATTATGCCCCCCTAGTTCTAATCTCCCCTATCAGTAGAAACATCCTCACTGCATCCACCTTGTCAAACCCCCTCATAATCTTAGACGTTTTGATAAAATCACCTCTCATTCCTCTGAATTTCAATGAGTAGAAGCCCAATCTACTCAACCTTCATAAGTCAACCCCCTAATCTCCGGAATCAACCTAGTGAACCTTCTCTGAACTGCCTCCAAAGCAAGTATATCCTTTCTTAAATATGGAAACCAGAACTGTACGCAGTATTCCAGGTATGGCCTCACCATGCCCTGTATAACTGTAGCAAGACTTTCTTGCCTTTATACGCCATTCCCTTTGCAATAAAGGCCAACATTTTATTGGCCTTTCTGATCACTTGCTGTACTTGCATACTAACCTTTTGTGTTTCATGCACAAGGACCCCAGGTCCCTCTGTGCTGCAGCACTTCACAATTTTTCTCCATTTAAATAATAACTTGCTCTTTGATTTTTTTTTCTGCCAAAGTGCATGACCTCACACTTTCCAACATTATACTCCATCTGCCCAAATTTTTGCCCACTCACTTAGTCTGTCTATGTCGTTTTGCAGATTTTTTTTGTCCTCCTCACACATTGCTTTTCCTCCCATCTTTGTATCATCAGCAAACGTGGCTACGTGACATTCGGTCCCTTCTTCCAATATAGATTGTAAATAGTTGGGGGTCCCAGCACTGATCCCTGCGGCACCCCACTAGTTACTGATTGCAAACCCGAGAATGAACCATTTATCCCGACTCTCTGTTTTCTGTTTGTTAGCCAATCCTCTATCCATGCTAATATATTACCCCCAACCCCATGAACTTTTATTTTGTGCACCTTGCCAAATGCCTTCTGGAAGTCCAAATACACCACATCCACTGGTTCCCCTTTATCCACCCTGTTCGTTACATCTTTAAAGAATTCCAGCAAATTTGTCAAACATGACTTTCCCCTTCATAAATCCATGCTTACTCTGCCTGACTGAATTATGTTTTTCTAAATGTCCTGCTAATGCTTCTTTACTAATAGACTCCAACATTTTCCCAACCACAGATGTTGGGCTAACTGGTCTATAATTTCCTGCTTTTTGTCTGCCTCCTTTTTTAAATAGTGGTGTTACATTTGCAGTTTTCCAATCTGCTGGTACCTCCCCAGAATCCAGGGAATTTTGGTAAATTACAAGCAATACATCCACTATCCCTGCCGCTACTTCTCTTAAGACCCTAGGATGCAAGCCATCAGGTCCAGGGGATTTATCTGCCTTTAGTCCAATCATCTTACTGAGTGATTGTGATTGTGTTAAGTTCCTTCCCCCCCATAGCCCCTTGACTATCCACCGTTGCGATATTGTTAGTGTCCTCTACCGGAAAGACTGATACAAAATATTTGTTCAGAGTTTCTGCCATCTCCATTACTAATTCCCTGGTCTCCTCCTCTAAGGGACCAACATTTACTTTAGCCACTCTTTTAGAATCCTAGAATGATTACAGCGCTGAAGGAGGCCATGTGGCCCGTCAAGCCCGTGCCGGTTCTCTGCAAGTGCATCTCATCTAGTCCCACTCTCCCACCCTTGCCTCGTAGCCCTGCAATTTTTCTTCTTTCAGGTATTTATCCAGCTCTCTTTTGAAAGACGTGATTGAATCTGCCTCCACCACCCTTTCAGGAATTGCATTCCTGATCCTAACTACTCATGGGAACCTATGCAGGGAGACAGAGGGAAATAAAATGGAGGTAGAAGCAAAAGATAGAAAGGAGAATATTAAAAGTGGAGGGCAGAGAAACCCAAGGCAAAAAACAAAAGGGGCCACATTACAGCAAAATTCTAAGGGGAGTGGCAAAGTGTGTTAAAAGGACAAGCCTGAAGGCTCTGTGCCTCAATGCGAGGAGTATTTGGAATAAGGTGGACGAATTAACTGCGCAGACAGCAGTTGTTGTAATTGGCATCATGGAGACATGGCTCCAGGGTGACCAAGGCTGCGAACTCAACATCCAGGGGTATTCAACATTTAGGAAGGGTAGACAGAGAGGAAAAGGAGGTGGGGTGGCGTTGCTTGTTAAAGAGGAAATTAATGCAATAGTAAGGAGGGACATTAGCCTGGATGATGTGGAATCGGTATGGGTGGAGCTGCGGAATGCCAAAGGGCAGAAAACGCTAGTGGGTGTTGTGTACAGACCACCAAATAGTAGTAGTGAGGTTGGGGACAGCATCAAACAAGAGATAAGGGATGTGTGGAATAAAGGTACAGCAGTTATCATGGGTGACTCTAATCTACATATTGATCGGGCTAACCAAACTGGTAGCAATGCGGTGGAGGAGGATTTCCTGGAGTGTATTAGGGATGGTTTTCTCGACCAATATGTCGAGGAACCAACTAGAGAGCTGGCCATCCTCGACTGGGTGATTAGCAATCATGTTGTGCGAGGCCCCTTGGGAAAGAGTGACCATAATATGGTTGAATTCTTTATTAAGATGGAGAGTGACACAGTTAATTCGGAAACTAGGGTCCTGAACTTAAGGAAAGGTAACTTTGATGGTATGAGGTGTGAATTGGCTAGAATAGACCGGCAAAGGATATTTAAAGGGTTGACCGTGGATAAGCAATGACAAACATTTAAAGATCATATGTATGAACTTCAGCAATTGTACAGCCCTGTCTGGAATAAAAATAAAACGGTGAAGGTGGCTCAACTGTGGCTAACAAGGGAAATTAAGGATAGTGTTAAAACCAAGGAAGAGGCATATAAATTGGCTAGAAAAAGTAACAAACCTGAGGACTGGGAGAAATTTAGAATTCAACAGAGGAGGAGTTAAGGGTTTAATTAAGAGGGGGAATATAGAGTACACGAGGAAGCTTGCAGGGAACATAAAAACTGACTGCAAAAGCTTCTATAAATATGTGAAGAGAAAAAGATTAGTGAAGACAAATGTAGGTCCCTTGCAGTCGGATTCAGGTGAATTTATAATGGGGAACAAAGAAATGGCAAACCAATTGAACAAATACTTTGATTCTGTCATCACGAAGGAAGACACAAATAACCTTCCGAATGTACTAGGGGACAGTGGATCTAGTGAGAAGGAGAAACTGAAGGATATCCTTATTATGCGGGAAATTGTGTTGGGGAAATTGATGGGATTGAAGGCCGATAAATCCCCAGGGCCTGATGGTCTGCATCCCAGAGTACTTAAGGAAATGGCCCTAGAAATAGTGGATGCATTGGTGATCATTTTCCAACAGTCTATCGACTCTGGATCAGTTCCTATGGACTGAAGGGTAGCTAATGCAACACCACTTTTTAAAAAAGGAGGGTGAGAGAAAACGGGTAATTATAGACCAGTTAGCCTGACATCAGTAGTGGGGAAAATGTTGGAGTCAATCATTAAGGATGAAATAGCAGCGCATTTGGAAACCAGTGACAGGATCGGTCCAAGTCAGCATGGATTTATGAAAGGGAAATCATGCTTGACGATTCTTCTGGAATTTTTTGAGGATGTAACTAGCAGAGTGGACAAAGGAGAACCAGTGGATGTGGTGTATTTGGACTTTCAAAAGGCTTTTGACAAGGTCCCGCACAAGAGATTGGTGTGCAAAATCAAACCGCATGGTATTGGGGGTAATGTACTGACGTTGATAGAGAACTGGTTGGCAGACAGAAACAGAGAGTCAGGGTCCTTTTCAGAGTGGCAGGCAGTGACTAGTGGAGTGCCGCAGGGCTCAGTGCTGGGACCCCAGCTCTTTACAATATACATTAACGATTTGGATGAAGGAATTGAGTGTAATATCTCCAAGTTTTCAGATGACACTAAACTGGGTGGCGGTGTGAGCTGAGAGGGGGGCGCTAAGAGGCTGCAGGGTGACTTGGACAGGTTAGGTGAGTGGGCAAATGCATGACAGATGCAGTATAATGTGGATAAATGTGAGGTTATCCATTTTGGGGGCAAAAACACGAAGGCAGAATATTAGCTGAATGGCGGCAGATTAGGAAAAAGGGAGGTGCAACGAGACCTGGGTGTCATGGTTCATCAGTCATTGAAGGTTGGCATGCAGGTACAGCTGGTGGTGAAGAAGGCAAATGGTATGTTGACCTTCATAGCTAGGGGATTTGAGTATAGGAGCAGGGAGGTCTTACTGCAGTTGTACAGGGCCTTAGTGAGGCCTCACTTGGAATATTGTGTTCAGTTTTGGTCTCCTAATCTGAGGAAGGATGTTCTTGCTATTGAGGGAGTGCAGCGAAGGTTCACCAGACTAATTCCAAGGATGGCTGGACTGTCATATGAGGAGAGACTGGATCAACTGGGCCTTTATTCACTGGAGTTTAAAAGGATGAGAGGGGATCTCATAGAAACATATAAGATTCTGAAGGGACTGGACAGGTTAGATGCGGGAAGAATGTTCCCAATGTTGGGGAAGTCCAGAAGCAGGGGACATAGTCTTAGGATAAGGGGTAGGCCATTTAGGACTGAGATGAGGAGAAACTTCTTCACTCAGAGAGTTGTTAACCTGTGGAACTCCCTGCCATAGAGAGTTGTTGATGCCAGTACATTGGATATATTCAAGAGGGAGTTAGATATGGCCCTTACGGCTAAAGGGATCCAGGGGTATGGAGAGAAAGCAGGAAAGGGGTACTGAGGGAATGATCAGCCATGATCTTATTGAATGGCAGTGCAGGCTCGAAGGGCCAAATGGCCTAATCCTGCATCTATTTTGTTTCTACTCGCTGTATAAAAAAGTTTTTTTGGTTCTTTTACCAATCACATTAACTCTGTGTCCTCTGGTTCTTGACCCTTCGGCAAATGGAAACAGTTTTTCTCTATAACGTCCCTGTCCAGACCCCTCATGATGTTGAGCACCTAATTCAAATCTCCTCCTGATCTTCTCTGTTCCCAGGAGAACACCCCGAGCTTTTCCACTCTATCCACGTAACTGAAGTCCCTCATCCCTACAATAATTCTCGTAAATCTTTTCTGCATCCTCTCTGAGGCCTTCACATCCTTCTTAAAATGCAGTGCCCAGAATTGGACACCTTATCCGAGTTGAGGCCGAACCAGTGTTTTATATAGGTTCATAACTTCCTTGCTTTTGTATTCTATGCCTTTATGAAGCCCAGGATCGCATGTGCTTTTTTAACTTATTTCTCAACATGCCCTGCCACCTTCAATTTGTGCATATATACCCCTCGAGGTCTCATAGAAACATAGAAAATAGGTGCAGGAGTAGACCATTCAGCCCTTCTAGCCTGCACCGCCATTCAATGAGTTCATGGCTGAACATGCAACTTCAGTACCCCCTTCCTCCTTTCTCGCCATACCCCTTGATCCCCCTAGTCGTAAGAACTTCATCTAACTCCCTTTTGAATATATTTAGTGAATTGGCCTCAACTACTTTCTGTGGTAGAGAATTCCACAGGTTCACCACTCTCTGGGTGAAGAAGTTTCTCCTCATCTCGGTCCTAAATGGCTTACCCCTTATCCTCAGACTGTGACCCCTGGTTCTGGATTTCCCCAACATTGGGAACATTCTTCCTGCATCTAACCTGTCTAAACCCGTCAGAATTTTAAACATTTCTATGAGGTCCCCTCTCATTCTTCTGAACTCCAGTGAATACAAGCCCAGTTGATCCAGTCTTTCTTGATAGGTCAGTCCCACCATCCCGGGAATCAGTCTGGTGAATCTTCGCTGCACTCCCTCAATAGCAAGAATGTCCTTCCTCAAGTTAGGAGACCAAAACTGTACACAATACTCCAGGTGTGGCCTCACCAAGGCCCTGTACAACTGTTCATGCATCCGATTTAGAATTGTACCCTTTAGTTTATATTTCCTCTCTTCATCCTTTCTGCCAAAATGTATCACTTCACACTTTTCTCTGTTAAATTTCATCTGACACGTGTCCGCCCATTCCACCAGCTGTCTGTCTTCTTGAAGTCTATCATTATCCTCCTCACTGTTCACCATACTTCCAAGTTTCGTGTCCTCTGCAAATTTTGAAATTTTGCCCTGTACACCCGCATCCAAGTCGTTAATATATACCAAGAAAAGCAGTACACCTTCCTCTACTCTGGAAAAACAACTGTTCACCACTACTCTCTGTTTCCTGTCACTTAGCCAATTTTGTATCCATGCTGCCACTGTTCCGTTTATTCCATGGGCTTCAACTTTGCTGGCACGCCTATTATGCGGCACTTTGTCGCACGCCTTTTGGAAATCCATGTACACCACGTCCACTGCATTGCCCTCATCAACCGTCTCTGTTACCTCATCAAAAAAACTCGATCGAGTTGGTTAAACATGATTTGCCTTTAACAAATCCGTGCTGGCTTTCTTTAATTAATCCACACTTATCCAAGTGACTGTTCATTTATTCCCTGATTATTGTTTCTAAAAGTTTCCCCGCTACTGAGGTTAAACTGACCATCCTATAGTTGCTGGGTTTCTCTTTATACCCTTTTTTGAACAAGGATGTAACATTTGCAATTCTCCAGTCCTCTGGTACCACCCTCGTTTCTAAGGAGGATTGGAAGATTATGGTCAGTATCGCCGCGATTTCTTCCTTCACATCCCTCGGAGTCCTAGGATGCATCCCATCCGGTCCTGGTGACTTATCTATTTTAAGTACAGCTGTCCTTTCTAGAACAGTCGTACGTCTCCAATCCAGCACCCTCGGGACCTGACACCGTGCCAGAACAGAGAATTTCCTAAACCATGGGAGGCCTCGTTTACTGGTACTGGTGGACAGCGCCCGGGCTCCTGTATGTGTGAGTAAGCACCACGGCAACCTGTAGACGGTTCCCTCAGCACACGCACACACTCACTCACTGTCTGACAGACGCTCCCTGCCGATCGTCGAACACACTGATTGATCAGCCATTGCAGTCGATCGAAACTTAAATAAAAATAAACGCTCCTCTCCCGCAGGCCCAACTAATGCTGAACCACGGATGTTTTGGATGAGAGAGTCCCAGACTAGAGAGGTACAACCTGTACCTCATCTTTATCAATTCTTCTCCTTTACTATGTCTATGGGAGCATCTTCTTCCTTGATGGGGACAGATGTAAAGTACTCATTTAGTACCTCAGCCATACCCTCTGCCTCCATGCGTAGCTTTCCTTTTTGGTCCCTCATCAGCCTCACCCCTCCTCTTACTACCCGTTTACAATTTATATGCCTGTAGAAGACTTTTGGATTACCTTTCATGTTAGGTGCCATTCTATTCGCATACCCTCTCTTTGCACCTCTTATTTTAATTTTCACTTCTCCTCTGAACTATATTTAGCCTGATTCTCAGATGTATTCTCATCTGACTTCTGTCATACTCTTTTTCTTTTTCTGCTTCATCTTACTCACTACCTCTTTCGTCATCCAGGGAGCTCTAACTTTAATTGCCCTACTTTTCCCCCTAGTGAGAATGTACTTCGACTGTACCTGAACTGTTTCCTCTATAAAGGCAGCCCATTGTTCCACTACAGTTTTGCCCGGGAATCTTTGATTCCAATTTACCCGGAACAGATCCATTCTCATCCACTGAAGTTTGCCTTCCTCCAATTAAGTATTTTTACTCCAGATTGCTCCCTGTCCTTTTCCATAGTGAATCTAAAACTTATGATACTGCAATCACTGTTCCCTAAATGTTCCCCAGATGACACTTGCTCCACTTGACCTACCTCATTCCCCAGAACTAAATCCAGCAATGCCTCCTTCCTTGTTGGGCCGGACACATGCTGATCAAGAAAATTCTCCTGAACACACTTCAGAAATTCTTCCCCCTCTGCCCTTTACACTATTACTATCCCAGTCTATATTAGGATAATTGAAGTCCCCCTGTATCACTACTCTATAGTTCTTGTATTTCTCTGTAATTTCTCTGCAAATTTGCTCCTCCATACTTTTCCCACTAGTTGGTGGTCGAGAGAATATACCTAGTAGTGTAATGGCACTTATTTCTTAACTCTAGCCATATAGATTCTGTCCTTGACCTCTCCAGGACATCAACTCTCTACAGCACTGTAATATTCTCCTTAACCAATACTGACATACCACCTCCTATCTTTCCTGAACACCCTATATCAAGGAATATTTAATACCAAATCCTGCCCTTTTTTGAGCCAGGTCTCGGTTATTGCCACGGCATCATATTTCCATGTGGCTATTTACACCTGCAGCCTACCGTGCCCACTTGTTCACTGTGCTTCATGCATTCACATACATACACTGTAAACCTATCTTAGACCATCCTGTGTTCTCTATTAGTCTGACCCCACCTAATACCTTACTATTTCTTGATTAAGTGCTGTCCATTTCCCCCAATCCTCTGTGTCCTTTGTTTCTCCTTTCTCATGCTACATCCTGGTACCCATCCCCCTAACTAACTTAGTTTAAACCTTTCCCAGCAGCACTAGCAGACATCCCCGCGAGGATATTGGTACTGGCTCTGTTGAGGTGCAACCTGTCTGGCCTGTATCAGTCCCACCTCCCTCAGAACCGGTCCCAATGCCCCAGGAATCTAAAGCCCTCCCTCCTGCACCATCTCTCCAGCACACATTCATCTGCTCTATCCTCCTATTTCTATACTCACTCACACGTGGCACTGGGAGTAATCCAGAGGTTATTACCTTTGAGGTCTTTCCTAACGCCCTAAAATCTGCCTGCAGGACCTCATCCCTCTTTCTACCCATGTCGTCGGTACCAATAAGGACCACAACCTCTGGCTGTTAACCCTCTTTCCCCTGCCACCCCCCGCCCCGAAGAATTCAAGTTGCAGTGTGCTGTAATTAATATTTTTTCATTTTCCGAAGATAAGGGGCTCAATTTTGCCCAAAGCCGTTTTTTGGTGTATTGCCAGAATTACGCCTGTTTTTCTAGGCCAGAACTACTCCAAAAATAAATGTGCCAAGTTTCCCCGCTCCATTTTTCAAAATTGGCACCGCGCAGTCTGTCCTGTAGCCTTGGAGGCGGAGCCTACTGCCTACGCCAGAAAAACGACGTGGCCACTTTCGCGCATGCACGGGGAAAAAAAGGATGTTTTGACGTGATTCCTATGGGCGCGCATGCGCAGTACAGCTCCCAGTCTGCAGTCGGCCATTTTTAAAGAACCAGTTGTGTGTGAGAACTTTAATTCTCATTGGAAAAATTGGAGCAGCAATACAAGATGCAATGCGGCGCGAGGACTAAGAATTTCTTATTGGATGAAGTGGAAGCACTAGTTACTGTGATTGAGGGCAGATGGCAGGAGCTGGACACCAGCAGAGGTCACACAAAAGTTGCACCCAAAGAAATGAAGAAACGCTGGAACCAACTTGCAGAAGATTACTGTGCAATGGTGACCACCCCGAGGTCTGGAGGCCAGTGCAAAAAGGACCTTGGTCAAGTAGTTAGTGTAAGTAATTTTTTCATTTTTCAATGGAATTGCAATTGTAAATGTGACCATCTGTATATGTCCCACCCAGCAGAAAGACACCCTCTCTAAAAAGTTATATTTTCATCTTTGCAGAGGAAAGTGGCACACAACAAATGAGAGAGAACCCTGAGCACGCCCGGCAAATCTGCACCCACTGACACCCTTGGAAGAGAGGGTCGCTGCTTTGATGGATCCTGCCTGGAGAAAAGCAACCACCACTGCACAAACTGGGCCCACACTCAAGGGAGAGAGTAAGTCCTTGCAAATTCCAAAGTCTAACTTTCCTAAATGTTAAGTACTGCGTGGGCTAGCCATGCTTCGGTTCATGGGGATGTCTCAGTCATCTACGCTTCGGTTGATGCAATGTGCTATCATTCATTGTGGTCCTTCAAATCAGCCTGCTGCCTGCGCTGTGTGTGCCTACTCATGCCACCCTGCCCCCTCCTCTGTTGCTAACCATTTGTCTGTTGTGTTATATTTTGCAGAACTTGAGGCCAACCCTGACAATGCAGAACATGATTAAGACGAGGACAAGCCTGAAGAGGAGAACATCTTCCAATCCCACCTTCCAGACCAAGAGTGTGGAGGGGATGGATGAAGTCCCCACTGTTGTACTCACTTTGGAGGAGGTGCTAGCCCCTTCCCTGAGTAATGGTTTGAGTGTTGGTGGGACATTCCGTGGTTCCCCACTGTCCGAGGCTGCGGGTTCCCGTGGGGTGCAGCTAGGCACACCCAGCGCCCCACCGTCCTAGGCTGTGGGTCCTAGTGGGATGCAGCAAGGCACACCCCCCAGAGCCTCATTGTCCCAGGCTGCGGGTCCCATTGGGATACAACAAGCCACACCCAGGGTGAGGAGGGGAAGGAGAGCTCGACAGCATTCTCCTGAGGTGCAGGATCTAACAAAAGTGGTTCAGATGATGGCAATGAGTGCAGAAGAGCATTAACCTTATGCGATCACTCCTGGACACCACCAGCGGGGTGGGTGATGAGGTATCAGGACTGTTGGGAGAAGTAACAACACACTCAAAAAATGGGAACGCTATCTGGGAACATGAGGGAGGGAATATCCATCAGCTGAAACCATGTCGATGCATATGGGGGAGGGAATGTTGCAGGTAGTTGACACACTGTTGCTCAACATGAGGGAGGGAATGTTGCAGGTAGTTGACACGCTGTTGCTCAACATGAGGGAGGGAATGTTGCAGGTCGTTGACACACTGTTGCTCAACATGAGGGAGGGAATGTTGGAGGTAGTTGAGACATTGTCAAGGCACATGAGGGAGGGAATTTTGGCGTTAGCTGCTGCAATAAGGGAACACACCCCGACCATTGACAGAATCGACTGCCACTCCCACTCCAATCCCCAGACCAGCCTCTGAAGAGGCCCAAGCCGGGCCTTCCACATTACCACCGATCCCCCCCACCCCCACCCCCATCAAGAAGTGTGCATTACCCGAGATGTTTCAAAGAATAAGCTTGGTACCAACCCAAGAAACGATGAGGGCAGGGGTGATGAAGTCACCAAGATCAAGCGTAGCGGACGATCTTAGAATAAGGTGAAGGAGAGATGGGTGCAGCCTTTCTTTGCTGCTGTTATTATTGTTGTTACTGTTGTAACTGTTCTCAAATTAAAAGTTTTTCGTAAGTTATGTAAATTTACAAGTTTAAAAGTTTGCAAGTGATCTTAAAGTTTTTAAGTGATCTTAAGTGAAAACTTTAAAGTTTGATACAAGAATATGTTAAAGTTAAGTTAAGTACAAACAAATATTAAACTTTTGAATAAAATATATTTTAAAATTACAACTGAATCATTTCCATTATTTGTTCGATTATTAACACAACTTTTGAAGTAAACAAGAATAATCTCCATCATTTGTTCCATTAATACAACACAACATTACGGAACAGGTCCAAACAGTAAACATGGTCCATGTGGAATAGTTGCCGCTGAGCCTTCAGGCAGCAAAGTGTTCACAGATGAGCTGCTGGCGCAAGGCTTGAGCAATCGTTAAAGGGGCATGATGGCCCCTCCGCCGTCGTGCACCGGGTTCAGATAGTTGCATGGCTTCCTCGTTCTCGTCGTCCTGCTGCTCCTCATCACCTGCATCTTCCTCATCATCATCATCATCATCAGCCACTCTCACCTCAGGTGGGTCTTCCACTACCAGGTGCTGCTGCCTCGTTATGGCTTAAGGCATGCAGCACACAACAGTGAACTGACTGACCATCTCAGGGGAGTATCGGAAACACTGTTTCAAGATGCCAATGGTCCTCTCTTTGATGCTGCGCGTCGCAATGTGCGACATGTTGTATTCCTGGTCAGCTTCCATCCGGGTTATGCTTGGGAGTCTCATGAGCCAGGTGGCAAGGCTGTACCCTTTGTCTCCCAGCAGCCAGCTCTGCCCTTCTGGCTGCTGCTGAAATATGGCAGATATAGCGCTCTCGCATAGGATGAATGCATCATGGGTGCTCCCAGGGTATCTTGCATCAACTGACATGATGCGATGCATGTCATCACACATGAGCTGCACATTAATGGAGTGGAAGTCTTTTCTGTTCCTGTACATCTCTGAATCCTCCAAAGGTGCTCGCAAGGTGATGTGGGTACAGTGAAGCCCTGTACCTTTGGGAAGCCAGCAATCCTAGAGAAGTCCACAGCCCTTTCTCGCATTGCTTGGGCGCTCATGGGGAACTTTATGTAGTCATTCCTCAGGGCATATAATGCAGCAGTCACCTGGAAAATGCAGACATGTGTTGCATGTTGAGAAATGGCGCACACATCCCCAATTGTAACTTGAAATGATACAGATGCATAGAATGAAAGTGCAGCTGTAACCTTCACTTCAACTGACAAAGCAGTCCTCCTGATGCTTCTCGGTTGCAGGTCTGCTTTTACCAACTCTCAGATCTCAGTTACAACATCCTTGTGAAAACGGAGCCCTTCTGACAGTCTGCATCACTCAGGTGCAGGTCTCAATATATTCGACTTTGCTAAGGTCTACATGCTCTGAGGTTCTTCATGCAATGACATCGAATCCATTGTCTCCTCCGCAGCACCATCATGCAAAAGACTTGCACAAGGTATGGCATTGTCAGTATTGCCCCCATGCTTAAATTTTACTTTTGCAAGAAGCTCAAAATGGCAGGCAAGCAGGATAAGGTTCTTTGTGTTCTCTCCCCACAGGTCTGTATGGACACCCAGGTCTGAGCAGGAGCAGTGATCAGGAACCCCCAACCCCCCGGGCTACATTTGATGCGTAGTGCAGTCTTGTGATGCCTTCTACAGCCCCCCACCCACCCGGGCTTGATTTGATGGGTAGTGCAAGCTTCTGATGCCTTCCGATCGCCTTCCACAGCCCCCCACCTGCCCCCCCTCCCCCTCAGCCCCCAGGCTTCTTTTGCAGTCGAGCCCCGAGCTCCTGTGTCCGGGTATAGGACTGATTCTGCCGTCCGACCCTCCAGCCCTGTTTGCATACGTTCGGTGGTGGCGTGTCAGTTGCAAAAATATGAAAACTTACAGAATTCCATCAAATTTCCATTCACTGCGTTAAGGTAAAAAAAAATGTAATCTTTATTATGCATATTTAATCTTTTTGACTCCCTCCAAAACTTCGCTGTCTGAAAAACAATGGCGTCTTTCTGCGCCGATTTTTCTTAATTCACCAGAAGGTTTTCCAGGAGTGGTCACATACGCCAACCTAGAAGAAATTTATTTTGGGCAAACTTCCATAATTGACAAAAATTGCCGCAGACATCAGGTTACACCCCCAATGACACAAAAAAAACTAACCTAAAAAAATTGGAACTAACTGAGTTGCACTGGCACACATTCCTTGGGGAAACTTTAATTTTTTAACTTGCGCTAAAAAAAGCGGCGCGTGCCCCTAAAAAAACGGCGCAAATCACTGGGGGAAATTGAGCCCATTATCACAGTTAAAGAAGTTTACTTGCCAATCACTTTTTTAAATCACAGTTAATTTTTAGGGTTGTATATTTTATTTTACTGTAACTGTGGTCATAGAACATAATAGGAGCAGGAGTAGGCCATTCTGCTCCTCAAGCCTGATCTGCCATTCAATAAGATTATGGCTGATCTTCTAACTCAACTCCACCTTACGCACAAACCCCATATCCCTTGATTCCCTTAATATTCAAAAATCTATTGATCTCTGTCATGAATATACTCAACGACTGAGCATCCACAGCCCTCATCTCGGTCTTAAATGGCTGATGCCTTATTCTGATCCCTAGTTGTAGCCTCCCCAGCCAGGGAAAATATCCTCCCAGCTTCCACCCTGTCAAGCCTTGTAATAATTTTATATGTTTTAATGAGATCACCTCATTCATCTAAATTCTAGGGTATATAGGCCTAGTCTACTCAATCTATCCTCAGGATAATCTCCCACCCCCCCGACCCCACATCCCAGGAAGCAGTGTGGTGAACCTTGTTGCACTCCCTCTAAGGCAAGTATATTGTTCCTTCGATAAGAAAACCACACACTACTCCCAGTGTGGTCTCACCAAGGCCCTATATAATTTCACTGAAACTTCTTTACTCTTGTACTCCAATCCTTTTGTAATAAAGGCTAGCATAACATTTGCTCAGGAGCAATGCCTTCAGTATACAAATAATGTTCACATCTGCTCTTTGGCTGTAGGTTCTAGTTCTGGTGTTGAGACAGTAGAGTGGAGGTCTGTGTTATTTGTATACAGAAGGAACGGTTCTGATTTTGTTTCCCTTCACTATACGTTGTAATGGAAGCACTTCTCCAGTTCTCTGAATTTGTAGCTCATATTGGCCCAGAATTTGCAGTCAGCGTTAAAGCAAAGACATTCCACGTTGGCCTCGCACAAAGATCTCCTGATCTCTGTGTCGAGAATTTTGGGTTTCCCAACGCATAATTGAAATCAATATGGTATTGTGAGAATCCCATAGAACGAGCTGCTGTGACATCAACAAGCTGTCTAAGCAGCCAATCATAATGCAAAGTTCTCTCACAGCAAATCAGGAAATAGGTAAGCTCCTGAAAGTCTAACTTAAAAAAAAAAGTGTTAGAGAGCAAAACAAAGATTGGGGGCTTTCACATGGGGAAAGGCAAACCTCAAATAAAGATGAACAAACTTTAAGAAACTTTTTTTAAAGTTTCTTAACTTTTAATTTTTATTAAAATAGATAAATTTGACACCACACAATTAAAATCAGTTTTTCAGGCCGATAACCTTTGTTTAGATGTCAGTATGTTTAGGCTCTGTGCTTCAATGCGAGGAGTATTCGGAATAAGGTGCACAAATTAACTGCGCAGATAGCAGTTAACGGGTATGATGTGATTGGCATCACGGAGACATGGCTCCAGGGTGACCAAGGCTGGGAATTCAACATCTAGGGGTATTCAGCATTTAGGAAGGATAGACAGAAAGGAAAAGGAGGCGGGGTGGCGTTGCTGGTTAAAGAGGAAATTAATGCAATTGTAAGGAAGGACATTAGCTTGGATGATGTGGAATCGGTATGGGTGGAGCTACGGACAGAAAACACTAGTGGGAGTTGTGTACAGGCCACCACATAGTAGTAGTGAGGTTGGGGACAGCATCAAACAACAAATAAGGGATGTGTGCAATAAAGGTACAGCAGTAATCATGGGTGACTTTAATCTAAGTATTGATTGGGCTAACCTAACTGGTAGCAATGCGGTGGAGGAGGATTTCCTGGAGTGTATTAAGGATGGATTTCTAGACCAATTATGTCGAGAAACCAACCAGAGAGCTTGGCCATCCTAGACTGGGTGATGTGTAATGAGAAGGGACTAATTAGCATTCTTGTTGTGCGAGACCCCTTGGAGAAGAGTGACCATAACATGGTAGAGTTCTTTATTAAGATGGAGAGTGACAAAGTTAATTCAGAAACTAGGGTCCTGAACTTAAGGAAAGGTAACTTTGATGGTATGAGGCGCGAATTGATTAGATTAGACTGGCAAATGATACTTAAAGCGTTGACGGTGGATAGGCAATGGCAAACCTTTAAAGATCATATGGACGAACTTCAACAATTGTCTGGAGTAAAAATAAAACGGGGAAGGTGGCTCAACCGTGGCTAACAAGGGAAATTAAGGATAGTGTTAAATCCAAAGAATTTGCCAGAAAAAGTAGCAAACCGAAGGACTGGGAGAAATTTAGAATACAGCAGAGGAGGACAAAGGGTTTAATTAAGAGGGGGAAAAGAGAGTACGAGAGGAAGCTTGCCGGAAACATAAAAAATGACTGCAAAAGCTTCTATAGGTATGTGAAGGGAAAAAGATTAGTGAAGACAAGCGTTGGTCATTTGCAGTCGGATTCGGGTGAATTTATAATGGGGAACAAAGAAATGACAGACCAATTGAACAAGTACTTTGGTTCTGTCTTCACAAAGGAAGACAAAAATAACCTTCCCGATGTACAAGGGGTCCGAAGGACTAGTGAGAAGGAGGAACTGAAGGATATCCTTATTAGGCTGGAAATTGTGTTCGGGAAATTGACGGGGTTGAAGGCCGATAAATCCCCAGGACCTGATAGTCTGCATCCCAGAGTACTTAAGGAAGTGGCCCGAGAAATAGTGGATGCATTGGTAATTTTCCAACAGTCTATCGACTCTGGATCCATTCCTATGGACTGGAGGGTTGCTAATGTAACACTACTTTTTAACAAATGAGGGAGATAGAAAATGGGTAATTATGGACCAGTTAGCCTGACATCGGTGATGGGGAAAATGTTGGAATCGATCATTAAGGATGAAATAGCAGCGTATTTGGAGAGCAATGATAGGATTGGTCCAAGTCAGCGTGGATTTATGAAGGGGAAATCATGCTTGACAAATCTTCTGGAATTTTTTGAGGATGTAACTAGTAGGGTGGACAAGGGAGAACCAGTGGATGTGGTGTATTTGGACTTTCAAAAGGCTTTTGACAAGGTCCCACACAAGAGATTGGTGTGCACAATCAAAGCACATGGTATTGGGGATAGAGAACTGGTTGGCAGACAGGAAGCAGAGAGTCGGGATTAATGGGTCCTTTTCAGATTGGCAGGCAGTGACTAGTGGAGTGCCGCAGGGCTCAGCTCTTTACAATATATATTAATGATTTAGATGATGGAATTGAGTGTAATATCTCCAAGTTTGCAGATGACACTAAACTTGGTGGCGGTGTGATCTGTGAGGATGACACTAAGAGGCTGCAGGGTGACTTGGACAGGTTAGGTGAGTGGGCAAATACATGGCAGATGCAGTATAATGTGGATAAATATGAGGTTATCCACTTTGGGGGCAAAAACACAAAGGCAGAATATTATTTGAATGGCGGAAGATTAGGAAAAGGCGACGTGCAGCGAGACGTGGGTGTCATGGTTCATCAGTCATTGAAAGTTGGCATGCAGGTACAGCAGGCGGTGAAGAAGGCAAATGGTATGTTGGCCTTCATAGCAAGGGAATTTGAGTATAGGAGCAGGGAAGTCTTGCTGCAGTTGTACAGGGCATTGGTGAGGCCCCACCTGGAATATGTGTTCAGTTTTGGTCTCCTAATCTGAGGAAGGACGTTCTGGCTATTGAGGGAGTGCAGTGAAGGTTCACCAAACTGATACTGGGGATGGCTGGAATGACATATGAGAAGAGACTGGATCAACTGGGCCTTTATTCACTGGAGTTTAGAAGGATGAGAGGGGATCTCATAGTAACATATAAGATTCTGACTGGACTGGACAGGCTAGATGCGGGAAGAATGTTCCCGATGTTGGGGAAGTCCAGAACCAGGGAACACAATCTTAGGATAAGGGGTAGGCTGTTTAGGATTGAGATGAGGAGAAACCTCTTCACTCAGAGAGTTGTTAACCTGTGGAATTCCCTGCCGCAGAGAGTTGTTGATGCCAGTTCATTGGATATGTTCAAGAGGGAGTTAGATATAGCCCTTACGGTTAAGGGGATCAAGGGGTATGGAGAGAAAGCAGGAAAGGGATACTGAAGGAATGATCAGCCATGATCTTATCGAATGACGGTGCAGGCTCGAAGGGCCAAATGGCGTACTCCTGCACCTATTTTCTATGTTTCTAAAACCCCACTTACGTCTAATCCAAAAGGATCTAACTTTTAATGGGGTATTTAACAGTATAATTACTGCAGAAGAACTGAAATTTTCGTCAGTTTCCATGATTTGAGATATTTCACTGATTGCCGGCTCTGTTATGGGTGGGGGGGCGGGGGGCGCGCGGGGTGCTCATAGCGCAGCCTGTGGAGGAGCAGTGAATGTCAGACCATAACTTCGGGATTTTCGCATTGGGCTGCACCTGCACTGAATCCTGAGTTTGTGGTTAGTTTCAAAGGTGAAAGAACGGCGAATGCTGCCAGTTCACCGTCATCTGGACCGCAAATTCCAAGCCTTTGTATTTTAAAACGAAAAACAAGCCTATGTAATTGGTTCTGATCATTGGTTTAGATCTGGATATCTAATCAATTCAATCAGTAGAAGTTTGAAAAACTCTTCCGCAAATGGCAATTGATGCTAGATCAATTGTTAATTTTAAATTGGAGATTGATAGCTTTTTGTTTACCAAAAGGCATTGAGGGATACAGGCCAAAGGTGGGTATATGGAACTAGATCGCAAATCAGCCGTGATCTCACTGAATGGCGGAACAGGCTCAAGGGGCTGAATGGCCTACTTCTGTCCCTATATTCCTATGTTCATGATCTTGGTAACAATATTGGGTTCATCCTTTTGTTAATTTTTAAATTTATTTTAACAAGACTTTAAACACTATTTACTGTTGCATCTTAAACATTTAAATTTGGAATAAAGCTCTTTTGTACTTAAAGTTGACTGAGTTTGTAGTGTTTATTTGTGGCAAGTTCAGCATTGCGAATGAAATGTAATACTTTCATTGTAATTTGGCCTTTTGCTCCTCAAAATGTTACAAGTTGTAAATGTGTGGTACATAAATGTTCAGGTACTGTGCTGCATATGAAACTTACTAACTTTTGAGTTCACCTAATCAATTTCCAATATTTAATTTCTAAACTGCACTGCCATCTACTTATTGTAATGTTTACTGTGTGTATCTGTACCTAAAAGGCAGAGTTACAATAGTATGCTTCTTCATTGATGCTGAAAATCTGATGAGTATTTCCCATATTATTTTAGTCTGTCACCGATAGTAAACTGCCTGAGGTGCCTTGGTTTGATGATGACCGTATGGTTTCTGAGAAGGTAAAAGAGAAAAAAAATGTCAAGAGCAATGGTTGCTATGCCCATTAACAAATGAAAGTGAATGAACCTGCATGATGGGCATTGTAACATAGCTTTATGATTGGCTTCTCGTGATGCATCTTTTTGAGCTACACGATGATGATTCACTCTTCACGGCAGGATTTGTTATTTCTTTGCACCTTTCACCAAAATAGATCTTTATAAACTGTTTTATACTGCACACTAACAGGCTTTCTTGGGCTGGAGTCTCACCCTAGCACTTGAAATCACATCATTGCTATTTTTGTGGCCTCATGATTTAAGCTACATTGTTTCATTCCAAGTGTTAGCAAAAATATGTGATGTCTGAGTTGGGTCAGCCCTTACTCTTGTCTTCCTCCCTTCCCCCCCCCCCCCCCAAAAAAAGGGATAAAATTTAACAAAACATTTTTAATTTGAGACAATTTTAAACCATTTTTATATTATGTCTCTTAACTTCACTCTTAATTATTGTTTCACAAAAAGTTTGCTAAAGTGTTCAGCATAAAGTACTTGTGAATATTAATTTGTTTTGGCAGCTGATTATCTTTAGCACACACAAACCTATGGCTGGCTACTGCAAACACTTTTATCTGTCATATGTGCAGTGAGGCTCAGGATTACCTTTATTTAAAACAAAGAATCAGATGTAGTGCATAAAAACATACTCCATGCATTTTGCTTTTACAGAAACCCGCTCGCTACCGTAGAGCTATAAGCTATGACAGTAAAGAATACTACATACGACTGTCTGCTGGAAATCCTACCATGTATCCAGATACAATTGAAGAGAGCTCAGAGGGTGAAACCACCCAGCACGAACCAGAGCATGGAGAAGACACAATTGCAAGAGTCAAAGGTTAAATAATTATATTACCTATAATCTATAGATGTGAAACTCCTTTAGTGCCTAGCAATAGGCGTGCAGCAGGACTGGACCAATGTTCCAGCCATACACATAACACATAGAAAATAACATTTCTGTAATTTCACAAAATTGTAACAAAACAAAAATCATCATCATAGGCAATCCCTTGGAATCGAGGAAAACTTGCTTCCACTCTAAAAATGAGTTCTTAGGTGACTGAACAGTCCAATACAAGAACCGCAGTCCCTGTCACAGGTGGGACAAACAGTCGTTGAGGGAAAGGGTGGGTGGGACTGGTTTGCCGCACGCTCTTTCCGCTGCCTGCATTTGGTTTCTGCATGCTCTCGGCGATGAGATTCGAGGTGCTCGGCGCCCTCCCGGATGCACTTCCTCCACTTAGGACGGTCTTTGGCCAGGGACACCTAGGTCCCAAGCTCCCAACCAAAAATAAATATACATTATCTCACGACATACCCCACCTGGAAAAGCAAAATTTGGTCAGGCAAAGTCAGCATGGATTTATGAAGGGGAAGTCATGTTTGACAAATTTGCTAGAATTCTTTGAGGGTTTAACGAACAGGGTAGATAAAGGGGAACCAGTGGATGTGGTATATTTGGACTGCCAGAGGGCATTTGACAAGGTGCCACACAAAAGGTTACTGCACAAGATAAAAGTTCATGGGGTTGGGGGTAATATATTAGCATGGACAGAAGATTAGCTGACAAACAGAAAACGGAGAGTCGGGATAAATGGTTCATTCTCTGGTTGGCAATCAGTACCGAATGGGGTGCCGCAGGGATCAGTGCTGGGACCCCAACTATTTACAATCTATATTAACGACTTGGAAGAGGGGACTGAGTGTAACGTAGCCAAGTTTGCTGACGATATAAAGATGGGAGGAAGGGTAATGTGTGAGGAGGACATAGACAGGCTAAGTGAGTAGGCAAGAATTTGGCAGATGGGGCATAATGTTGGAAGATGTGTGGTCATGCACTTTGGCTGAAAAAAATCAAAGAGCAAGTTATTTAAATAGAGAAAGATTGCAAAGTGCTGCAGTACAGTGGGACTCAGGGGTACTTGTCCATGAAACACAAAAGGTTAGTATGCAGGTACAGCAAGTGATCAGGAAGGCCAATGGAATCTTGGCCTTTATTGTAAAGGGGCTGGAGTATAAAAGCAGGGAAGTCTTGTTACAGCTGTACAGGGTATTGGTGAGGCCACACCTGGAATACTGCATGCAGTTTTGGTTTCCATATTTACGAAAGGATATACTTTGGAGGCAGTTTAGAGAAGGTTCAGTAGGTTGATCCCGGGGATGAGGGGGTTGACTTATAAGGAAAGGTTGAGTAGGTTGGGCCTCTACTCATTGGAATTCAGACTAATGAGAGGTGATCTTATAGAAACGTATAAGATTATGAGGGGGCTTGACAAGGTGGATGCAGAGAGGATGTTTCCACTGGTGGGGGAGACTAGAATTAGAGGACATGATCTTAAGATCAGGGGCCACCCATTTAGAAATAAGATGAGAAATTTCTTCTTTCAGGGTTGTGAATCAGTGGAATTCGCTGCCTCAGAGAGCTGTGGAAGCCGAGACATTAAATAAATTTAAGACAGAAATAGACAGTTTCTTAAACGATAAGGGGATAAGGGATTATTGGGAGCGGACAAGGAAGTGGAGCTGAGTCCATGATCAGATCAGCCATGATCTTATTGAATGGCAGAGCAGGCTCGAGGGGCCGTGTGGCCTACTCCTGCTCCTATTTCTTATGTTCTTATGTTCATCTCAAATTGGGCTCTGACTTTTCTACATACTAACAGTCGCTGCACTCCAAAAATACTTCATTCTGTGAAGCGTCTTGAGACATTCCAAGGCATGATGCGGCGATTAATACAATTTCCATAATGGAAATATCACAGTGACTCAATAGAAAGTCCTTTTAATAATTGATTATGGTAAATGTATATTTTCAATCTGCACTAATGAATTGTCGGAAGGTATTACCACTTTGGAATTTAATTAAAGGAACAGGAGTTGGCCACTCGTACCCTTGAGCATGCTCTGCTATTCAGTTGGATCATGGCTGATCTGTACTACAACTCCATTTACCTGCCTTTGCTTTATATTCCTTGATACCCTTGCAAATAAAAAATCTATTGATCTCAATCTTAAAAATTTCAGTTGACATCCACAGTCTTTTGGGGGGGAACGGGGGGGGGGGGGGTAGGGTAGAGTTCCTGAATTTCAATACCCATCTGTGGGAAAAGTGCCTCCTTAAATGGTCTAGCTCTAATTTTAATATTATTGCCCCTTGTTTCCCATGCCAGAGAAAATAGTTTATCTGTATCTAATCTTATCGAATCATTTTATTATTTTAAAGACCTTGATCGGGTCATTGTTACCAGTAGCTCTTAAACTGAAGCCATAAGTCTACCCAAAAACATTTATATCGTGAAACTTGCATGGTTTTCCTCTACTCAACTGTCAGGAAGAGGTCCATGTAGCCCTTGAAGTTTAATAAACATCTACAGCAGTCAGAGCAGGTTCATGGAGCTGAAAATAGCTTGGATAAGTAACATAGACCAAGTGCAATTGCAGAAAAATGACCCAGGAAAATTTTACGGTGAAAAGGAAAAAAAAGACTCACTTGTATAGCGCCTTTCACAAACACTGGACGTCCCAAAGTGCTTTACAGCCAATTAAATACTTTTTTGGAATGTAGTCACTGTTGCAATGTAGGAAATGTGGCAGCCAATTTGCGCATAGCAAGCTCCCACAAACAACAATATGATGATGACCAGATAATCTGTTTTAGTGAGGGATAAATATTGGCCAGGACACCGGGAATAACTCCCCTGATCTTGTAAATACTGCCGTGAGATGTTTTACATCCACTTAAGAGAGTAGACAGGGCCTCGGTTTAACATCTCATCCGAAAGACGGCACCTCCAACAGTGCAGCACTCCCGCAGTACTGCACTGGAGTGTCAACCTATATTTTTGTGCTTAAGTCCCAGGAGTGGGACTTGAACCCATTACCATCTGACTCAGAGGTTAAGGTGCTACTAACTGAGCCACTGGCTGACACATTAGTTTTTTTTATATTCATTCATGGGATGTGGGTGTTGCTGGCAAGGCTGGCATTTATTCCTCATCCCTAATTGCCCTTGAGAAAGTGGTGGTGAGTCGCCTTCTTGAATCACTGCAGTCCTTGTGGTGAAGGTACTCCCACATAGTGCTGATTTTGTTGTAGTGGTTTGGTACAACTGAGTGGCTTGCTGGGCCATTTCAGAGGGCAGTTAAGAGTCAATCACATTGTTATGGGTCTGGAGTCACATAGGCCAGACTAGGTAAGGACGGCAGATTTCCTTCCCTAAAGGACATTAGTGAACCAGTTGGGTTTTTCTGACAATCCGGTAGTTTCATGGTCATCATTACTAATACTAGCTTTTTAATTCCAAATGTATTTAATTGAATTTAAATTCCCCCAGTTGTCATGGTGGGATTTGAACTCGCGTCTCTGGATAACATCAGAATCTAAAAATAACAGAAAAAATCTCCAAGAAATTAGTGACGAATGTATGAAGGTGTTCACATGATCTGCACTGCAGTAATAATTAAACATTTTTGCAGCAGTTTACTAATTATGTCCACTGAAGTGAATTTAATAAAAAGTAACATTGGATTTGTGACATTCTTTTTAGAGGTTACCTCTTCAGATCAAGTGCATTTTCATTGAACTTTTAGATTAACATAAAATGTAATTGTTTAGGAATTGTGAAGCCACCACTGAAACGTTCACGTTCTGCCCCTGATGGTGGAGATGATGACAACACAGAACCATTCCTTGACCAGATTTCTGAGGGAAGCTCAATGGATGAAGAAGAGAAGACTGATAACCAAACTCTGCTACGATTACTAGAGGAAGGGGAAAAGGTACTGAAACTCATCACTGTCTTTTCCTCTGGGGAGTGGAGCAGCCTGATCTGTGACATCAATAAATCGCTGATTAATAGATGCAGCCTTGGAAGTCTTAAGACAGCAACAACATTTATAAAACTCCTTTAATGCAGGAAAATGTTCCAAGCCATTTAACAGGAGCATGATCAGACAAAAATTAACACCAAGCCAAAAAAGAGATATTAGAACCGGTGACCAAAAGCTTGCTCAAAGAGATAGGTTTTAAGGAACGTCTTAAAGTTTCGAGGTGGAGGGGCAGAGAGATTTAGGAAGGGAATTCCAGAGCTTAGTGCTTAGACGGCTGAAAGCAGTGTGGTGAAGAAAGTGGGGGATGCAAAGAGTCGGGATAAATGGGTCACTTTCATGTTGGCAACCTGTAACTAGTAAGGTGCACAGGGTTCAGTGCTGGGGCCTCAACTATTTACAATCGATATTAATGACTTGAATGAAGGGACTGGATGTAATGTAGCCAAATTTGCTGATGATACAAAGATAGGTAAAAAAAAGCAAATTGTGAGGAGGACACAAAAAATCTGCAAAGGGATATAGACAGGCTAAGTGAGTGGGCAAAAATTTGGCAGATGGAGTATAATGTGGGACAATGTGAGGTTATCCACTTTGGTAAGAAAAATAAAAAAGCAAATGATTATTTACAAAATGCTGCGGTTCAGAAGGATCTGAGGGTACATGAAACACAAAGTTAGCATGCAGGTGCAGCAAGTAATTCGGAAGGCAAATAGAATGTTGGCCTTTATTGCAAGGGGATTAGAGTATAAAAATAGGGAAGTCCTGCTACAACTGTACAGGGCATTGGTGAGACCACACCTGGAGTACTGCGTACAGTTTTGGTCTCATTTAAGGTGGAATGTACTTGTATTGGAGGCAGTTCAGAGAAGGTTCACGAGGTTGATTACTGAGATGAAGAAAGGTTGGCCTATACTCATTGGAGTTTAGAAGAATGAGAGGTGATCTTACTGAAATGTGTAAGATTCTGAGGGGGCTTGACAGGGTAGATGCAGGGAGGATGTTTCCCCTTGAGGGGGAATCTAGAACTAGGGCTATAGTTTCAGAATAAGGAGCCGACCATTTAAAACAGAGATGAGGAGGAATTTCTTCTCTGAGGGTCGTGAATCTTTGGAATTCTGTAACCGAGAGCTGTGGAGGCTGGCTCATTGAATATATTTAAGGTGGAGATAGACAGATTTTTGAACGATAATGGAGTTGAGGGTAATCGGGAGCGGGCAGGGAAGTGGAGTTGAGGCCAAGATCAGATCAGCCATGATCTTATTGAATGGCAGAGGAGGTTCAAGTGGCCAAATGGCCTACCCCTGCTATTTCTTATGTTCTTGTGCAGAACAGGAGTGTAAAAAGATGAATAATAAAGTGAGAGGAACTGCTAGTAAAAATGATTTAAACTGTCTGTACAGAAAAATGCACACAGTGTCTATAATAAAATGGGAACTGGAGGCAATAATACGTTGCGAGGAACCAGACATACTAGGGATTACTGAGACATGGCTATGGAAAAATCAGGACTAGGAATTAAACATTGCAGGGTATAACATATTTAGGAAAGATAGAGGGCGGAAAAGTGAGGTCAGGTAGCTGTACTTATTAGGGATAACATGATGGCAGTAGAAAAAAGTGACGCAGCTATCAGCAAGACAAAAATAGAATCCATGTGGATAGAGATAAAACATCATAAAGGATCAATCACACTAAAAGGGGTAGTCTACAGACCACCTAATAGTAAAAGGGAGGTGGAGGAAGAAACATTCGAACAAATCAGGGAAATGAGTAAAAAAACATAGAATAATAACCTTGGGCGATTTCAACTATCCTGATAATTGGCCAGAAGAGATAGGTAAAAGGAATAAGGGGATAGAGTTCCGACATAGTGTACAGGACTCCTTTCTAACCCAATATGTAAGCAGCCCAACAAGGGAGGATTATTATTGGATCTAGTGACAGGGAATGAACCAGAGCAGATAAGAGAAGTAAAAATAGTGGAAAATCTAGGCAATAGCGACTATCATATAATACGCTTTAAGATAATAATTGAGAAGGACATAAGTATGAGGAAGACCAGGGTAATAGATTGGAGAAAAGCCGATTTTGCAGAGCTGAGAATAGAACTTGGGGAAATAAAATGGACATCAATGTTGGCAAACAATGATGCAGAACAGCAGTGGGAAATATTTGAAATGTTTTTCAACGGAATATATTTTTCCCAGGCTCTCTCAAACACCAAGAACATGCTAAACTCTAATGAATAAAGACATAAGGGAAAAATTAAGGGCAAGGAAAGAGACATACTCTAAGTGCATGGACAGCAGGGGAGAGCATGACGAGAGAATTAAAAAAACAATTAGAAAGGCAAAAAGAAACTATGAAATTAAATTATCAAGGAACATAAAGCAAAATACTAACATATTTTACAGACACATAAATAAAAAAAGGAAAGGAAAGTCAGGATGGAAATAGGGCCACGAAGGGATGGACAGGATAATATCACAGGTCGTGATACAGAGATGGCAGAAATATTAAATAATTACTTTACTTCAGTATTTACCAGGGAGACAGAACAGGTGAACATGATAACGGATGATGAGATTAGAAATCAGATAACTGCATTTAAAATAAAATGAGAAATATAAAATAAACTAATCAACCTCAAAGAGGATAAAACCCCTGGTCCAGACTCATTACATCCGTACATTTTAAAAGAATCTAGGGAAGAGATAGCAGAGGCATTACTACACATATTTAATCATTCATTACAAAAAGGTGTAGTGCCGAAGAACTGGCAGATAGCTAACGTAATACCTATATTTATGAAGGGAGATACGGTATGTCAAGGGAAGTATAGACCAGTCAACTTAATATCGGTGGTAAGAAAAATAATGGAATCCTTATTAAAGGAGAAAATAGAAGAACATCTAGAAACCCAAAATATAATAATGAATGTAAAACATGGATTTCAAACGGGAAAGTCATGCTTGACCAATCTCATTGAATGTTTTGAAGAGATAACAGAGATTAGACAAGGGTAATGCAATAGATGTAATTTATCTAGATTTTCAAAAGGCCTTCAATAAGGTACCACATAATAGACTAATGAATAAGGTCACAGCACCAGAATCAAGGGACAAGTAGCAGAATGGATAACTAGCTGGCTTCGAGACAGAAAGCAGAGAGTAAGGATAAAAAATAGCTATTCAGAGAGGCAGAAGGTGGGAAGTGGTGTTCTACAAGGATCAGTGTTGGGACTACTGTTCACAATTTATATTAACGATTTAGACTTTGGAATCAAAAACACAATTTCTAAATTTCTGAGGAAAGACGAGAGGAGGCTCGAGTGGAGCATAAATGCTGACTGTTTCTGTGCTCCTATGTAATCCTAGGTAACAAAAGCAGTGATGGGAATTTCAACAGCAGTTGGGCTGAGGCAAGGGTGGAATTGGCAGACTTAGGGGGTCAAATTGTAGTCGGAGGCTTCCTTTCTACAATCGCCTCCGACCCGAAAAAAAACCTACGAAAGTAGCTGGTGGTCTCGGAGGAACGTGGGATTCCGGTCGGAGGCCTAGTTTCGTTGTGCAGCGCACGGGGAGATGTCTTTGACGTACATATGTACATGCTGGAGTCACGTGGGCCTGGACCACCAATCACTATGCAGTATTCTCATTGATAAAAAATGGGCGCTCTGTTTGCATAAGTTCCCATTACTATCAATGAAAAAAAAAACTAAAACACCAAAACACAGCATAATAAATAAATAAAACACTTCACATGTTTAAAATTAATTGAAATTAAATGTTTTAGAAAAATATATCTTTTTGGAATTTTTTTAAAATGTGGGTTAAAAATAAACTTATGTTAATTAGCAGTTTTGATATAAAAATGAGTGTTTAAATTTAACTTTTATCTGTTTTAGAAACATAGAAACATAGAAAATAGGTGCAGGAGCAGGCCATTCAGCCCTTCTAGCCTGCACCGCCATTCAACGAGTTCATGGCTGAACATGAAACTTCAGTACCCACTTCCTGCTTTCACGCCATACCCCTTGATCCCCCGAGTAGTAAGGACTTCATCTAACTCCCTTTTGAATATATTTAGTGAATTGGCCTCAACTACTTCCTGTGGTAGAGAATTCCACAGGTTCACCACTCTCTGGGTGAAGAAGTTTCTCCTTATCTCGGTCCTAAATGGCTTACCCCTTATCCTTAGACTGTGACCCCTGGTTCTGGACTTCCCCAACATTGGGAACATTCTTCCTGCATCCAACCTGTCCAAACCCGTCAGAATTTTAAACGTTTCTATGAGGTCCCCTCTCACTCTTCTGAACTCCAGTGAATACAAGCCCAGTTGATCCAGTCTTTCTTGATAGGTCAGTCCCACCATCCCGGGAATCAGTCTGGTGAATCTTCGCTGCACTCCCTCAACAGCAAGTATGTCCTTCCTCAAGTTAGGAGACCAAAACTGTACACAATACTCCAGGTGTGGCCTCACCAAGGCCCTGTACAACTGTAGCAACACCTCCCTGCCCCTGTACTCAAATCCCCTCGCTATGAAGGCCAACATGCCATTTGCTTTCTTAACCGCCTGCTGTACCTGCATGCCAACCTTCAATGACTGATGAACCATGACACCCAGGTCTCGTTGCACCTTCCCTTTTCCTAATCTGTCACCATTCAGATAATAGTCTGTCTCTCTGTTTTTACCACCAAAGTGGATAACCTCACATTTATCCACATTATACTTCATCTGCCACGCATTTGCCCACTCACCTAATCTATCCAAGTCACTCTGTAGCCTCATAGCATCCTCCTCGCAGCTCACACTGCCACCCAACTTAGTGTCATCCGCAAATTTGGAGATACTACATTTAATCCCCTCGTCTAAATCATTAATGTACAATGTAAACAGCTGGGGCCCCAGCACAGAACCCTGCGGTACCCCACTAGTCACTGCCTGCCATTCCGAAAAGTACCCATTTACTCCTACTCTTTGCTTCCTGTCTGACAACCAGTTCTCAATCCACGTCAGCACACTACCCCCAATCCCATGTGCTTTAACTTTGCACATTAATCTCCTGTGTGGGACCTTGTCGAAAGCCTTCTGAAAGTCCAAATATACCACATCAACTGGTACTCCTTTGTCCACTTTATTGGAAACATCCTCAAAAAATTCCAGAAGATTTGTCAAGCATGATCTCCCTTTTACAAATCCATGCTGACTTGGACCTATCATGTCACCATTTTCCAAATGCGCTGCTATGACATCCTTAATAATTGATTCCATCATTTTACCCACTACTGAGGTCAGGCTGACCGGTCTATAATTCCCTGCTTTCTCTCTCCCTCCTTTTTTAAAAAGTGGGGTTACATTGGCTACCCTCCACTCGATAGGAACTGATCCAGAGTCAATGGAATGTTGGAAAATGACTGTCAATGCATCCGCTATTTCCAATGCCACCTCCTTAAGTACTCTGGGATGCAGTCCATCAGGCCCTGGGGATTTATCGGCCTTCAATCCCATCAATTTCCCCAACACAATTTCCCGACTAATAAAGATTTCCCTCAGTTCCTCCTCCTTAATAGACCCTCTGACCACTTTTATATCCGGAAGGTTGTTTGTGTCCTCCTTAGTGAATACTGAACCAAAGTACTTGTTCAATTGGTCTGCCATTTCTTTGTTCCCCGTTATGACTTCCCCTGATTCTGACTGCAGGGGACCTACGTTTGTCTTTACTAACCTCTTTCTCTTTACATACCTATAGAAACTTTTGCAATCCGCCTTAATGTTCCCTGCAAGCTTCTTCTCGTACTCCATTTTCCCTACCCTAATCAAACCCTTTGTCCTCCTCTGCTGAGTTCTAAATTTCTCCCAGTCCCCAGGTTCGCTGCTATTTCTGGCCAATTTGTATGCCACTTCCTTGGCTTTAATACTATCCCTGATTTCCCTAGATAGCCACGGTTGAGCCACCTTCCCTTTTTTATTTTTACGCCAGACAGGAATGTACAATTGTTGTAATTCATCCATGCGTTCTCTAAATGTCTGCCATTGCCCATCCACAGTCAACCCCTTAAGTATCATTAGCCAATCTATCTTAGCCAATTCATGCCTCATACCTTCAAAGTTACCCTTCTTTAAGTTCTGGACCATGGTCTCTGAATTAACTGTTTCATTCTCCATCCTAATGCAGAATTCCACCATATTATGGTCACTCTTCCCCAAGGGGCCTCGCACAATGAGATTGCTAATTAATCCTCTCTCATTACACAACACCCAGTCTAAGATGGCCTCCCCCCTAGTTGGTTCCTCGACATATTGGTCTAGAAAACCATCCCTTATGCATTCCAGGAAATCCTCCTCCACCGTATTGCTTCCAGTTTGGCTAGCCCAATCTATGTGCATATTAAAGTCACCCATTATAACTGCTGCACCTTTATTGCATGCACTCCTAATTTCCTGTTTGATGCCCTCCCCAACATCACTACTACTGTTTGGAGGTCTGTACACAACTCCCACTAACGATTTTTGCCCTTTAGTGTTCTGCAGCTCTACCCATATAGATTCCACATCATCCAAGCTAATGTCTTTCCTAACTATTGCATTAATCTCCTCTTTAACCAGCAATGCTACCCCACCTCCTTTTCCTTTTATTCTATCCTTCCTGAATGTTGAATACCCCTGGATGTTGAGTTCCCAGCCCTGATCATCCTGGAGCCACGTCTCCGTAATCCCAATCACATCATATTTGTTAACATCTATTTGCACAATTAATTCATCCACCTTATTGCGGATACTCCTTGCATTAAGACACAAAGCCTTCAGGCTTGCTTTTTTAACACCCTTTGTCCTTTTAGAATTTTGCTGTACAGTGGCCCTTTTTGTTCTTTGCCTTGGGTTTCTCTGCCCTCCACTTTTCCTCATAAAAGTGTTACGCTGGTAAAGTAAGCTATGCGCCTGAAATTTAGAAATTGTGTTTTTGATTCCAAAGTCTAAATCGTTAATATAAATTGTGAACAGTCCCAGTGCGGATGTTCTTCTCCTTGGGATGTGGAGGATCTGTATGGGGAAATCTTGACAGATCGGAAAAAACAGTTTTCGGCGCATGCACATCGTGCCCCGAAAACCGGCTTTTGCGAGGCCTCGCCGGGTCTGTGCGCACCTTGCACAGACCCAGCGAGGCCGCAATTTTCGGCCCAATGTGTTGGAGAGGTTATAAAGTCGGAAGCTAAGCTCAGTCTCAATAGGACACTGAGGTTTCAAACAATTTTATTCAGCCTGAGACATTGGCCAGGAAGGGGAATGGAATCAGTGGCTAGGGAATGGAGTTTGTGGTAGGGTCTGAAAGTAATGAATTTGGTCTTCCCAATGAATTGGAGAACATTACAGCTCATCTAGGACTAGATGTCAGATAAGCAGTCTGACAGCAAGGAGACAGTGGCGGAGTGGAGGTAGAGCTGGGTGTCGTCAACATACATGTGGAACCTGACGTCACATTTTCGGATGATGCCATCGCGAGGCAGAATGCAGATGAGAAATAAGAGAGGTCCAAGGATAGATCTTAGGGGGCCACCAGATATAGATACTAAATGGACACCAGAGATTGCGGTGCGGATGCGGCAAGAGAAGACATTACAGGAGCGATACTGGCTACAACTGGATATGTAAGAGTGGAACCAGACGAGGGCAGTCCCACTCAGCTGGACAACGGACGAAATGCATTGGAGGAGGATGGTGTGGTCAGTGGATACAGTCAGGTTGACAAGGATAGTGCAAAATATTCACGACCGTGGAGGCTGTCATTTGTGACCTTTGATTCGGGCTGCTTTAATGCTGATCAGGAGCGGAAACCTTATTGGAGAAGTTCAAACATGGAGTTGCGGGGAAAGACGGATACAGATTTGGGATGCAACAACATGTTCAAGAACTTTGGAGAGGAAAGGGAGGTTGGAGATTGGGTAGTGGTTTGCTAGAAGAGAGGGGTCAAGGGTGCATTTTTTGTAGAGGGGGTGATGGCAGCAGATTTGAATGGGAGAAGGACAATACTCGAGAAGAGGGAATTAATGCCAGGGCTTAGCGGTTTAAATTATGAGGACATAAGAATATAAGAAATAGGAACAGGTGTAGGCCATTCAGCCCCTCGAGCCTGTTCCACCATTTAATAAAGATCATGGCTCATCTTCTACCTCAACTCCACTTTCCTGCACTATCCCCATATCCCTTGATTCCCATAATATCCAAAAATCCATCAATCTCTCTCTTAAATATACTCAATGACTGAACCATCACAGCCCTCCAGGGTAGAGAATTCCAAAGATTCACCACCATCCGAGTGAAGAAATTTCTCCTCATCTCAGTCCTAAATGGCTGACCCCTTATTCTAAGACTTGATTCACCAGCCAGGTGAAACATCCTCCCTGCATCTACCGTCAAGCCCTGTAAGAAGTTTGTATGTTTCAATGAGATCCCCTCTCATTCTCTAAACTCTAGAGAATATAGGCCTAGTCTACTCGATGTCTCCTCAAAGGACAATCCCCCCATCCCAGGAATCAGTCTAGTGAACCTTTGTTGCACTCCCTCTGTGGCAAGTATATCCTTCCCTAGGTAAGGAGACCTAAACTGTACACACTATTCCATGTGTAGTCTCACCAGGGCCCTATATAATTGAAGTAAGACGTCTTTACTCTTATACTCAAATCCTCTTGTAATAAAGGTCAACATACCATTTGCTTTCCTAATTGCTTGCTATACCTTTCGGATGAGATGTTAAACCGAGGCCCTGTCCGCCCCCTCAGGTGGACGTAAAAGATCCCATGGCCCTATGTCCTGGCCAATATTTATCCCTCAATCAACATAACAAAAATAGTTTATCTGGTCATTTTTACATTGCTGTTTGTGGGATTTGCTGTGCGCAAATTAGCTGCTGCGTTTCCTACATTGGTGACTCCACTCCAAAAGTACTTCATTGGCTGTAAAGCGTTTTGAAACGTCCGGTGATCGTGAAAAGTGCTATATAAATGTAAGTCTTTCTTTCTTTACCTATATGTTACCTTTCAATGATTCGTGTACAAGGACATCGAGATCCTGCTGAACACCAACATTTCACAATCTTTCACCATTTAAAAAATACTCTTGCTTTTCTATTTTTCCTACAAAAGTGGATAACTTCACACTTCTCCACATATTGGGCCCAAATTTCCCCAGGAGTTCCTCCGTTTTTTTTTGGAGCAACTTGATTTTTCTGGAGTATCTTTTTAGTTGCAATTCTGGCCATTTAATTTGCGCCAGTGTAAATTAGTTAGTTAGGGTTTTTTTTTTTAAGTTTAGTTTTTTTTTCAAAAGGGGGCATTACCAGCCACTTACACCTGTTTTGGCCATTTAAGCAAGTTCAGCCAGCTAAAAGTTACTCCAAACTAACTTAGGCCAGCGTAAGTGGGCACTCTTGTACGTTCAGAAAAACCTGCGGTGACTTAAGAAATCAGCGCAGGCAGCCAGCGATTGGGGGGGGTGGTGGTGGTGAAGGGGACCTTGCAAAGCACTAAACACCTTCACAACAACATTAAAGAAACATAAATACATTTAAAGCACCAAGCACTAAACAAAGCAGTACATTTGCACCAAGCACTAAACAAAGCGCAAAAAGTAATAAACAATTAATTAACAAATAAAAAAAATAGAAGGAACCCTGCACCAAAAGCACCAAGACCAAAGTAATAAGCAATCAATCAATCAGTAAATAAAAAATAGAAGTCCTACCTTAGGGGACGGAGCGGGCTGCCGATGAGGGAGCCCATTCGGCCAGGGCTAGGAACGGCGTGCTTCGGGCCCCTCCCACACAGCCTGCAGCACCTACTCACAGATTCGGCCTGCCAGGAACTACTGCACATGCACGCAGACTCTTGCGCGCATGTGCAGAGGCCCGGCACTGTTTTCAGTACAGGGACCTGGCTCTGGCCCTAATCCACTGGGCCATGCTATGCTACCACCGAGGAGAGGCTGGGGAGCAGCCAGAATCGGGAAATGATTTGCGGCGCGCTTGGAGGCGGACAAAGGTGGCGCACCTCAGGTGAGGGCGCCAGAAAAAGGGGTTGGGGAAACTTGAGCCCTATATTCCATTTGCCATGTTCTTGCCCACTCACTTATCTGTTTATATCCCCTTGAAGTCTCTTTGCATCCTCCTCACAACTTACATTCCCATCGAGCTTTGTATCATCAGCAAACTTGGATATATTACGTTTTGGTCCCTTCATCCAAATCATTGATATAGATTGCGAATAGCTGAGGCCAAACACTGATTCTTGCCGTACCCCACTAGCTCCATCCTGCCAATCAATGACCTGTTTATTCGTACCCCCTGTTTTCTGTCCGTTAACCAATCCCCAATCCCATGAGCCTTAATTTTGTTTAATTACCTCTTGTGTTTAATTACCTTATCGAATGCCTTCTGAAAATCCAAATACACCACATCCACTGGCTCCCCCTTATCTATTCTGCTAGTTACAACCTCAGAAAAACTCCTTTAGATTTGTCAAACATGATTTCCCTCTGCCCAATCCTATTATTATTTTCTAAGTGCCCTGTTAGAAACTAATAGGACAGATTGCATAAGCTTAGCTTGTATTCCCTTCAGTATAGGAGGTTAAGGGATGATCTGATCGAGGTGTTCAGGATTTGATAGGGTAGATACGGAGGGCTCAATTTTCCCTAGTATTTGCGCCGATTTTTTTGAGCAGGCTGCTTTTTCAGGCCTAACTTAAAAATCCCCAGTTTCCCCAATCAATTTGCACCAGTGTAACTCAGTTAGTTACGAATTTTCTAAGTCAGTTTTTTTTTTCAGCCAAAGGGAGTGTAACCTGCCACGTACGCCACTTCTGACCATTTAGGGAAGTTTGGCCAGTTGAGAGTTACTCCAGTTCTGATTAAGCCAGCATATGTGGCTTGTCCTGAAAAACCTTCCCTAGAGTTAAGGAAATCGGCGCAGGCAAGGAAAGCAGCGCAGCAGATGCCCAGACACACTTAAAGATTAGCAGCAACTTACCTCCAACGCCGCCCGAAGGCTGTCCGGTCCCATTCTCGGTCCCCACACACAGGAAGGCAGTCCGGTTCCATTTTAAGTCCCCGGTTCACACACACAGTCTGGTTCCATTTTGAGTCCCCAGTTCAGACACACAGTCCTATACTGAAGGGAATCTGTCCTATTAGTTTCTAACAGGGCACTTAGAAAATAATAATAATTGGCGCAATTGGCCCACAAAAAATCGGGTGTAACTCTTCAAGTACGCCAAAAAAATGCTTTGGGGAAAATTAAGCCCCAGAGAAACTATTTTCTCTGATTGGGAAATCAAGAGCAAGGGGCCATTATCTCAAAATTAGAGGTAGGCCATTCAGGAGCAATTTCAGGAAACACTTCACACAAAAAGGGTACTTTTACCCAAAAGGCTGTGGATGCGAAGAGAATTGGAGGTTTCAAGACTGAACCGGATAAAGTTTTGTTGGGTAATTGTATCGAGGGATATGGAACAAAAACGGGAAAAATGAATTGAGGTGCAGATCAGCCATGATCATATTGAATTACAAAGCAGGGTTGAAGGCTGAATGGTAAATCCTGTTCCTAGTGTTCCTAACTGTTTACAATATCACGGAGGCCAGGAGGGAAGTTGCGTGGTCAGCAGTTAAATGGGAAAAGGGTCAAGAGAGTAAGAGATGGAACTCGTGGACAAGATGAGCTCAGACATGGCAAAAGGAGAGATGGAAGATAAAATAGAGAGTTCAAGGCTAGGGCAGAGGAAGCTTTGGCTAGATGGCCAAGGGGAAAAGGAAGGATATGGCAGAAGCAACTGAACGAATGGTCCTAATCTTTGTAACAAAGCAATCCATGAGCTCCTTGCACTTATTATTGGAGGTGACAGGTGAGGGGATTTAAGGAAATGGAAAGATTATCTTTGCACTCCAGGATGACCCTGGAATAGTAAAAAGTTTTATCAGACGCGAGCAGGACCCGATAGTGCTTGATGTGGTCCAGCCAATTCTGGCAATTTGTGCGCCATATACGTTCAGGTCTGCATCCCTTGGACTTAAGGGATTGAAGATGGGGGCTGTACCAGGGGAATTACCAGGGCTAGACAGTTGAGAGTACCATTGTAAGTGTCGTAGGGAGAAGTTTTTTTCCAGGATCAGACACAGATGGAAGTGGGGTGGGAAAAGGATGAATGGTGAGGGATACAAGGAAGTGATCAGAGAGAGGCCACATGGGATGACACGGTCAAGGAATTGGCTGTAAATATGGATAGCAGAGTTCATATGAAGGGAGGGGTTAAGGGAGGACAGGAGGATAGTGAACTCAGGATAGAGAGGTAAAGGTGAGTTGAGATAAATGTTTAAGTCACCGCAGATAATAAATTTCTCATTGCTGAGGGAAGAAAGTGAGGATATCTTGGTGAGAAACGGAGTAGGTGATAAAGAACGAAGATTTTAAAGGAGAGGCAAGATGGGTGAAACGATGTGAGGTGCTTAATAGAGAAGATGCCAGAGGAGTAAGGGGAGAGCCCAAGATGAGATTTGGTGATGAGCACCTATCCCCACTATGGCGGTTTGGGTGGGGCAGGCGGTGAGAAGTATCGCCAGATGGGACAAGGTTTGATCACCCGTGAGCCAAGATTCCGTCAAAGACAATGGGGTCAAGTTTCGGGCTGTGCCCAGAACGGTGCGGCCCCGCAAGCCACGCCTGATTTCTGTGCTCAAAACCGCGCCAAAAACTTACCTCGGTATTCTCCACTCCCTCAGGTCGATCCAGGCCCTCGGCGCGGCGCAGCACGAGCTGTGGGGGGGCGGATCCAGGTCCCTGCTCTGAAATCAGTGCCGGGACCTCTGCTCGGGCGCACATGTGCAGTAGCTCCAGGCGCCCAAAACTGTGTGGGAGGGGTCCGAAGCACGCCGCCCCTAGCCCTGGCCGAATGGGCTCACTGGGGCGGCGAATATCAGGCTGCACATGCTGTGGCTCCAGCTTCCTCCCCTGTTCAGCTGACACTCCCTCTGGCTCTTTCAACCCCCCACTCACCCCCCTCCCCATCTCCCGCTCTGCTGCTCGCTCCCTCCCTCTGCCCCCCGCCCACTCCTCTCCCCTCCCCCCACCACCCCACCCCCACCCCCAGCTCCTGCTCCCGCTTACGCTCCCACCCCCCCCACC